>NC_086455.1:100049972-100349972 GCF_028390025.1 Pseudophryne corroboree | reverse complement strand
GAGATGGAGTACGTATAAAATTTTAACTTTTTTATTTTTTACAACAATGGTGTATGTAAACCAATTCAAAGTGAAAAACAAAACAAAATATCAGAAAATTATTAAAAAGATGTCAGTCTGCACACACTACAATGTGCCTTGCATGCACTGGTTTGTCACTATCTCTAGATAGGTTGTGGTCCCTCCAAACCCTTTACAACTAGTGCTAGTGAAGCAAGTACTGGTATGGACCGAACGCTATCAACGTGACGCCCTGCACCCAGAAGTAGCTGCGACTGAAGGAGACGGACGGAGAGGACAAGGTAAGCCGGTGGGAGACAGAGCGGCCAGTGGTGGAGGGGGGAGTAAAAGGTACACCTTGAGCCTCTGTTCCCGACGCAGGTGACGGCTCCAAACAAGCCTACATCAGTGGACCTCTGCCGTAGACCAAGCTTGCACCCGACAATGTCTAAGCCCTCGGCTGACGAACACAGGGTAAACAAATCGGTCTGGGGCTCCCTTTTTTCCTCCTCACCCTCCCCACACACGCCTATTTCCACAACCCAGGGGCAACACCGCGATCACCGACAAGCCGGCATCTACTAGTACTCACATAAAGACAGCGGGATGCTGCCGTCTGCCTCAATTGCACTGACTGAAAATTTATGTACACCGCTGGTTTACAGCTTAACAGAATTGATTTATTTCAAGTTAGAGCATAAAGGATTCCAAAACCACCCACTCCCCATGGGGAAATCATTGCTGAAGACAACCAATTGAGATTATATTCTGTTATCTCAATCATAGACCTATTGCTCAATACGTTTTTTGCACCGATAATCTTATTTTCTCAAAAGGCATCCCAAACATCTGCTGGCCACTTTATTTACCACTGCACTACAAGAGATAGTGACAAACCAGCGCATGCAAGGCACATTGTAGTGTGTGCAGACTGACATCTTTTTAATCATTTTCTGATATTTTGTTTTGTTTTTCACTTTGAATTGGTTTACATACACCATTCTAAAAAGGCATCCCAAACATATGCTGGCCACTTTATTTACCGCTGAACTACAAGAGATAGTCTGCACACACTACAATGTGCCTTGCATGCGCTGGTTTGTCAGTGAGATCTATTTAATCATTTTCTGATATTTTGTTTTTCACTTTGAATTGGTTTACATACACCATTGTGGTAATAAATAAAAATAAAAAGGTTAACATTTTATACGTACTCCATCTCATTCATAAGGCACCCATAATAACATTCTGAGGTTCCTGAGCGCTACAAAATTTCTTCATAAGTATATGTGTAAGCTATAAGTACATAATGCAGTCCAATCCAATTTTTTTTTTTAACCCAAACAAAAGGCCCACAGGGCCAATCATGCATACTTGTAACCTGTAGGAATCGAATAAAAGGGAGATGATGCAGAAAATGGGGCGTAGTATGCCCAGTGGCATAGGAAAAAATAAAAAATATAGGAAACAATCAGTACTGAGAAACATGAGTACAACGAAAACTCCACACTGAACAAAATAAACAGACATGTCAATATCAAAGAAGCAAAACAGTACCAGTATTAATAACATATACATCATAGCACGAAGAGAGCTGAATACTTGCAGGTGAACGTTAAAGTCAATCCGCATCATCCTGCGAGACGGAGTGCGAATCCAATAAGGAATCCGCGAATGACTTCGCTGTGGGAACGGAGTCAAAGTAGTACTGCTTGCCATTGTGCTGCACTCTCAATTTGGCGGGATAAAGCAAGGCAAAACGCACTCCCACTTCGAATAACGCTTTGCAGACAGGGGAGAATTCCCTGCATCTCATCGCCACTTGGTATGAGAAATCCTGGAAAAGTAGAAGTTTGTCGCTTTGGTAATGCAGAGCTTATGATTTCCGGAAAGCATCCAATAAACGTATCTTGTCAGTGTAGTGGAGTAATTTAAAGATAACCGGGTGGGGCCTAAGACGATCCGAGAGGTGATCGGGACCAATGCGGTGAGCGCGTTCCACTAACATGGAGCCAGATTCCGGTAAGCAGTCCAGCTCTTTTGGGAACCAGATGGACACCAAGTCCAGCAAATCACGTTGATTGATTAAGGCAAGCCAATGAGCCTCAAATTATACGATGGCTGCGGTTTTCGAAGTCGTCCAGTTTGTCAAGGACAGCTTTCAGCGAGGCTGCTTGGGAAGAGATAGTGGCTTTGGCAGTGACTAAATCATCCTCCGCGTTAGAGATACATTGCTCCGCCTCATCAAAGTGAGCATTATGTTCCTTCAGTTGCGTAAGGGAGGCTTCAATAGCATCTTTTATGCCTGCCAACTTTTTATCCAATAAAGGTGACAACAAATCGGATATCTCCTGAGTCTTGGCCACCGAGGCCGCACTATAGACAGTAGGATCAGATACACCCAGGAGGACATCTTCCCCAGCCGGGGAAGCAGGTGGACTCACTGTTGTTGATGATGTGGCCCTCGTGGCCAGGGGCACCTTTGCCCCCTCTCTGTGATTTAGCCATAAATTTATCCATTCACAAATGTTAAGGAGCACAGGTAATCTAGCGCGGCATTGAGCAACAGAGGGCTACGAGACTTTGGGGAGCAACAGTAGAATGCCTGAACTAGTGAATCCACAGAGCAGTTGAAGACCTGAGAAGGGCACAGGGCATAGAAAAACAAATTCCCTTCAGTTAAAGGCTCAGGAGGTATGGGATGCTGCAGTATTATAGGGCAAAGGGCAGGGTACAGCAGGCAGGAGTGGAGACAGTCAATGCTATAAATCAAGGGCTTTCAGACACCAGGATTCCCAGTGTGCTGTGAGGACTGAGAAGGGCTCCAGTGAGTGTATGCTGGAGACAGTGGCTGGTGACGCTGATGCAGGTGAGAGCAGCTGGAAGCGGCGGTCCCAGTGGCAGAGCACTCAGCACTTGCAGGGGGATGCAGAGGTGTCAGGAAGCCACGTCCATTGTGAGGGGCGCTCCAGCTGGCAGCCACGGACGACAGCAGAGAACAGTGGGTGGCAATGGTCCCGGCAGCAGGGCTCCCAGTTCCCATGGGAGGGAGCAGAGACTGAGTGCGCCTGCCATGCGGAGGGCTCCAGCCGGTAACCACACACTGCGGTAAGCTAACAGTATTTGGTGCAGGGGGGGGGCAGCTGTCTGAGGTAGCGGAGTAGTGTTGGTAGGAGGGTGCGGGGGAGACAGTACACCTTGATGATCACTGAGTGCAGCATAGTAGCAGTGGGAAGAAGGCCCAAGATGGCGGCCGTGGGAGAGGTGGCGTTCTACAAACACCTCGGTTCCGGTGTTTTAAGGAGGGTGGGGAGCCGGGATCGCTGTCCTCTTACCCACCGTTATCCCTCACAGGTCCCCAGGTGAAATTGGGACTCCTCACTCAGTGCAAGAAGGTATTATATATCACCAGTCACAGTAGGGAGTAGAGAGCTCTGTTAAAATGTGTCCATCAGCAAGGTCCGCCCACCGGAACTCATCTGAATTTTTTTAAATGTCTGGCTACCATATGTTAGAGTATTAACCCCCGGTGTTGAAAGAGAACTTAAGAAAGTGTTTTTCCCTTAACTCTTAAACTTGGAAGTATTTAGCAATGGGATTCCTTTTTGATATGTACACTATGTTTAATTTTCTTTTTTGATTTTTGTTGTGCTGGTGGATTATGTCATGACTGTATCTTTATATGTCGCTTCCTGTTTCTGAACATGTTCTGTCGCCCTGTTTTGTGCCTTTTGGCTTATATTGTGCTGGCTGCGTCCAATGATTTGTCCTGTTTATTGTTTATGTGAACCTGTCAATAAAAAAAGTGACAGCTCTTCCTCCCACTGACAATTGAAAAGTTGCCGAAGGGGGGGGGGGGGGGGGGGAGGGGGGGGGGGAGGGGGGCACGGCTAAACCACGAGCTGTAACAGCCCATTGAAAAAATAGAGGAAGGCGGCATCTATACATCTGCCTCATGACAGGAACGTGCCTTCAGCCCAAATGAAAGCACGCTCCAGTCAGTCAGTCAAATGTGATTGGACAGCGGATCCGGTGCTGGATCTGCTGTGGGTAGAAGGCATTTGCAGCGGGGACATGGCGACGTGGCAGGCTTTAGCGGCGGCGGGACCCAGCAGAGATGGCTGGCATGGCAGCATGTCTTGAACCGAGAGGATTCAGTCCCTGCGAGCCATTCTGCAGTTTCCAATTTCCAAAATGGTGTCTCAGCAACTTATTTGAAAATCAAAATGGTCACCATGAGTCAATCAGGGCTTGCTGCGTCAGCAGCAATGCAAAAAAGCTTAAAGGGCGCAGCCCCCCAGGTGAAGATGCAGGAGGAAGACACTATTATACCTTTTAATTATAATTTCATCCTTTATTATTTTTTGTTTTGTAAATTTCACCTTATTTCACATAATGCAAAACTTTTTAATGTATACCAATAAAGATTGAACTTTTTATTGTTGTCCCAGTGCAACCACGATTGAGCTCTTCTTTGTGTCGATGATTCTCCTTGTCAGCAGAGGGTTAGCACCTCAGAGCAAATAAATAGCCATCTGAGTACCTACCTATAAAACTGGTGCGGGATATCTTTTGGCATCTCAATGGTGTAGAATTGTCCAAAGCTTACACACTACATGGAATAGGTGAAAATCCAAAAAAGACTGTACCATATATCAGTTATACACTATGTACTCTTTCATTTACTTTTCAGTACCCAACTGAAAGATTCTTATTTCTGGGTATGTTTTTACAACATCTCTCACTTTTGGGGTTCAAAACTATTATATTTAAAGTTTCCTGAGCCAGCCAAACAAATGAAGCTTTGAACAAACGGTCATAAAAATAACTTTAACATTAACCATCAAAAACGTATCTCTTGAAGGGTCATTGTGGAAAACTCGGTGGTGTAAATGATACTGGGGGAGGGAATTTTTGGAGCATAATAAATAAGAATTTACTCATTGGTAATTCTATTTCTCGTAGTCCGTAGTGGATGCTGGGAACTCCGTAAGGACCATGGGGAATAGCGGGCTCCGAAGGAGGCTGGGCACTCTAGAAAGATCTTAGACTACCTGGTGTGCACTGGCTCCTCCCACTATGACCCTCCTCCAAGCCTCAGTTAGGATACTGTGCCCGGACGAGCGTACACAATAAGGAAGGATTTTGAATCCCGGGTAAGACTCGTACCAGCCACACCAATCACACCGTATAACTCGTGATATGAAACCCAGTTAACAGTATGAAACAACAGAGCCTCTCAACAGATGGCTCAACAATAACCCGATTTAGTTAACAGTAACTATGTACAAGTATTGCAGATAAACCGCACTTGGGATGGGCGCCCAGCATCCACTACGGACTACGAGAAATAGAATTACCGGTGAGTAAATTCTTATTTTCTCTGACGTCCTAGTGGATGCTGGGAACTCCGTAAGGACCATGGGGATTATACCAAAGCTCCCAAACGGGCGGGAGAGTGCGGATGACTCTGCAACACCGAATGAGAGAACTCCAGGTCCTCCTCAGCCAGGGTATCAAATTTATAGAATTTTGCAAATGTGTTTGCCCCTGACCAAGTAGCAGCTCGGCAAAGTTGTAAAGCCGAGACCCCTCGGGCAGCCGCCCAAGATGAGCCCACCTTCCTTGTGGAATGGGCATTTACAGATTTTGGCTGTGGAAGGCCTGCCACAGAATGTGCAAGCTGAATTGTATTACAAATCCAACGAGCAGTAGTCTGCTTAGAAGCAGGAGCACCCAGCTTGTTGGGTGCATATAGGATAAACAGCGAGTCAGATTTTCTGACTCAAGCCGTTCTGGAAACATATATTTTCAGTGCCCTGACAACGTCTAGCAACTTGGAGTCCTCCAAGTCCCTAGTAGCCGCAGGCACCACAATAGGCTGGTTCAGGTGAAACGCTGACACCACCTTTGGGAGAAACTGGGGACGAGTCCTCAATTCTGCCCTATCCATATGGAAAATCAGATAAGGGCTTTTACAGGATAAAGCCGCCAATTCTGATACTCGCCTGGCAGAAGCCAAGGCCAATAACATAACCACCTTCCACGTGAGATATTTCAGATCCACGGTTTTTAGTGGTTCAAACCAATGTGATTTTAAGAAACTCAACACCACGTTGAGATCCCAAGGTGCCACAGGGGGCACAAACGGGGGCTGAATATGCAGCACTCCTTTAACAAATGTCTGAACTTCAGGTACTGAAGCTAGTTCTTTTTGAAAGAAAATCGACAGAGTCGAGATCTGTACCTTAATGGAGCTCAGTTTTAGGCCCATATTACTCCTGCTTGCAGGAAATGCAGAAATCGACCTAGTTGAAATTCCTCCGTTGGGGCCTTTTCGGCCTCACACCATGCAACATACTTCCGCCATATGCGGTGATAATGAGTTGCTGTGACCTCTTTCCTGGCTTTAATAAGCGTAGGAATGACTTCCTCCGGAATGCCCTTTTCCTTCAGGATCCGGCGTTCAACCGCCATGCCGTCAAACGCAGCCGCGATAAGTCTTGGAACAGACAGGGCCCCTGCTGTAGCAGGTCTTGTCTGAGCGGCAGAGACCACGGGTCCTCTGAGATCATCTCTTGAAGTTCCGGGTACCACGCTCTTCTTGGCCAATCCGGAACCACGAGAATTGTGTTTACTCCTCGCTTTCTTATTATTCTCAATACCTTTGGTATGAGAGGTAGAGGAGGGAACACATAAACTGACCGGTACACCCACGTGTCACTAGAGCGTCCACAGCTATCGCCTGAGGGTCTCTTGACCTGGCGCAATACCTCTCTAGTTTTTTGTTTAGGCGGGACGCCATCATGTCCACCTGTGGACGACCCCATTGATTTACAATCATTTGGAAGACTTCTGGATGAAGTCCCCACTCTCCCGGGTGGAGGTCGTGCCTGCTGAGAAAAAGTCTGCTTCCCAGTTGTCCACTCCCGGGATGAACACTGCTGACAGTGCTAGTACATGATTCTCCGCCCATCGGAGAATTCTTGTGGCTTCTGCCATTGCCATCCTGCTTCTTGTGCCGCCCGGTCGATTCACATGGGCGACTGCCGTGATGTTGTCTGACTGGATCAGCACCGGCTGGTGTAGGAGCAGGGATTTTGCTTGACTTAGGGCATTGTAAATGGCCCTTAGTTCCAGAATATTTATGTGAAGGGCAGTCTCCTGACTTGACCATAGTCCTTGGAAGTTTCTTCCCTTTGTGACTGCCCCCCAGCCTCGTAGGCTGGCATCCGTGGTCACTAGGACCCAGTCCTGTATGCCGAATCTGCGGCCCTCCAGAAGATGAGCACTCTGCAGCCACCACAGAAGAGACACCCTGGTTCTTGGGGACAGGGTTATCAAGCGATGCATCTGAAGATGCGATCCGGACCACTTGTCCAACAGGTCCCACTGAAAAATTCTGGCATGGAACCTGCCGAATGGAATTGCTTCGTAAGAAGCTACCATCTTTCCCAGGACCCGCGTGCAGTGATGCACCGATACCTGTTTTGGTTTTAGGAGGTCTCTGACTAGAGAAGACAACTCCCTGGCTTTCTCCTCCGGAAGAAACACTTTTTTCTGGACTGTGTCCAGAATCATTCCCAGGAACATTAGACGTGTCGTGGGGACCAGCTGTGACTTTGGGATATTCAGAATCCAGCCGTGCTGGCGCAGCACTTCCTGAGATAGTGCTACTCCCACTAACAACTGTTCCTTGGATCGTGCCTTTATTAGGAGATCGTCCAAGTATGGGATAATTAAAACTCCCTTTTTTCGAAGGAGTATCATCATTTCCGCCATAACCTTGGTAAATACCCTCGGTGCCGTGGAGAGTCCAAACGGCAGCGTCTGGAATTGGTAATGGCAATCCTGAATTTTTTTATGTATGTGTTCAAGGATTTCAAATTTAAAATGGGTCTCACCGAACCGTCCGGTTTCGGCACCACAAATAGTGTGGAATAGTAACCCCGGCCTTGTTGAAGTAGGGGTACCCTGATTATCACCTGCTGGGAATACAGCTTGTGAATCGCTGCTAGCACCGCCTCCCTGTCTGGGGGAGCAATCGGCAAGGCAGATTTTAGGAACCGGTGGGGTGGAGCCGCCTCGAATTCCAGCTTGTATCCCTGAGATACTATTTGAAGGATCCAGGGATCCACCTGTGAGCGAGCCCACTGATCGCTGAAATTCATGAGGCGGGCCCCCACCGTACCTGGCTCCGCCTGTGGAGCCCCACCGTCATGCGGCGGACTTGGAAGAGGAAACGGGGGAGGACTTTTGTTCCTGGGAACCTGCTGTTTGCTGCAGCCTTTTTCCCCTACCTCTGCCTCTAGACAGAAAAGACCCTCCTTTTCCCCGCTTGTTTTTCTGGGTCCGAAAGGACTGAACCTGATAAAATGGCGCCTTCTTAGGCTGTGAGGGGACATGGGGTAAAAATGCTGACTTCCCAGACGTTGCTGTGGAAACTAGGTCGGAGAGACCATCCCCAAATAATTCCTCCCCTTTATATGGCAAAACTTCCATGTGCCTTTTGGAATCTGCATCTCCAGTCCACTGGCGAGTCCATAAGCATCTCCTAGCAGAGATGGATAATGCACTTACTTTAGATGCCAGCCGGCAGATTTCCCTCTGTGCATCTCTCATGTATAAGACTGAGTCTTTGATATGGTCAATTGTTAGCAGAATCGTGTCTCTGTCTAATGTGTCAATATTTTCTGACAGTTTATCTAGCCACGCAGCGGCAGCACTGCACATCCATGCTGACGCAATAGCTGGTCTAAGTATAATGCCTGAGTGTGTATATACAGACTTCAGAATCGCCTCCTGCTTTCTATCAGCAGGTTCCTTAAGGGCGTCCGTATCCTGGGACGGTAGTGCCACCTTTTTAGACAAACGTGTGAGCGCTTTATCCACCCTAGGGGGTGTTTCCCAACGTAACCTATCCTCTGGCGGGAAAGGGAACGCCATTAGTATCTTCTTAGGAATTACCAATTTCTTATCAGGGGAAGCCCACGCTTCTTCACACACTTCATTTAATTCATCTGACGGGGGAAAAACTACAGGTAGTTTTTTCTTCCCAAACATAATACCCTTTTTTGTGGTACCTGGATGTAAATCAGAAATATTTAACACCTCTTTCATTGCCTCAATCATACAGTGAATGGCCTTAACGGGCATTAAATTTGACTCATCGTCGTCGACACTGGTGTCAGTATCTGTGTCGACATCTACTTGTGCGATCTGAGATAGCGGGCATTTCAGAGCCCCTAATGACTTTTGAGACACCTGGACAGGCACGAGCTGAAGACTCGGCTGTCCCACAGTCGGCATGTCGTCAAATTTTTTATGTAAGGAGTCTATACGTGCACTCATTTCCTGCCATAATACCATCCACTCAGGTGTCTGCCCCCCAGGGGGTGACATCCCTGCTAAAGGCATCTGCTCCCCCTCCACATCATTATCCTCCTCAAACATGTCGACACAGCCGTACCAACACACTCCACACACACAGGGAATGCTCAAACAGAGGACAGGACCCACAAAAAGCCCTTTGGGGGGACAGAGTAAGAGTATGCCAGCACACACCAGAGCGCTATATATATATATACAGGGACTAACTGAGTTATGTCCCTAATAGCTGCTTTTCAATAAAATATATATATATATATATATATATATATATATATATACTGCCAAATTTAATGCCCCCCCCCCTCTCTTTTCCCTCTTACTGGTACTGTAGATTGCAGGGAAGAGCCAGGGAGCTTCCTTCCAGCGAAGCTGTGAGGGAAAAATGGCGCCAGTGTGCTGAGGAGATAGGCTCCGCCCCTTTTTCGCGGCCTATTCTCCCGCTTTTTATGGAATTCTGGCAGGGGTATTTACCTCATATATAGCCCCTGGGGCTATATATTGAGGTATTTTAGCCAGCCAAGGTGTTTTTATTGCTGCCTCAGGGCGCCCCCCCCCAGCGCCCTGCACCCTCAGTGACCGGAGTGTGAAGTGTGTGAGAGGAGCAATGGCGCACAGCTGCAGTGCTGTGCGCTACCTTGGTGAAGACAGAGTCTTCATGCCGCCGATTTTCCGGACCATCTTCTTGCTTCTGGCTCTGTAAGGGGGACGGCGGCGCGGCTCCGGGACCGAACATCAAGGCTGGGCCTGCGGTCGATCCCTCTGGAGCTAATGGTGTCCAGTAGCCTAAGAAGCCCAATCCGGCTGCAAGCAGGCGAGTTCGCTTCTTCTCCCCTTAGTCCCTCGCTGCAGTGAGCCTGTTGCCAGCAGGTCTCACTGAAAATAAAAAAATCTAAGACTATTACTTTCTAAGAGCTCAGGAGAGCCCCTAGTGTGCATCCAACCTCGGCCGGGCACGAAATCTAACTGAGGCTTGGAGGAGGGTCATAGTGGGAGGAGCCAGTGCACACCAGGTAGTCTAAGATCTTTCTAGAGTGCCCAGCCTCCTTCGGAGCCCGCTATTCCCCATGGTCCTTACGGAGTTCCCAGCATCCACTAGGACGTCAGAGAAAAGGGATTTGTGTGTATAAGGTGCCCATACTTCTTCAAGACACCAGTTTTGGCCATACACATGACCAAATTACTGTCACTGAGTGTGAAAAGGACCACTAGCAAAGTTGGATGATGATTACATACATGCGGCGCAAGATGCCTGGTGTGAGTGAGCCAACAGGTCCTGTGCAACTATGCTAACGCCGGACATATTTTTTTGCTGATAATGCATCTTAGTGGAAATGTAGTGTGGGAGACTGTGCTGATTAATTTGATATATGACACTTGTACAATATATTGTGTGTGCCACACTATGGGGGAGCTTCAGCATGGATCGTTATGGAGACTTAAAATGCTTTTGCCTCAGAACTGCTACTGTGAAAAATCGCATTTGAAGTGCCATCCAAAAATGTTAAAAGATGCCTATCGATGCAATTGCAACTGTTAAAAGATGCCTATCGATGCGATGCAGTTGCAGAGGTGCGATACATACGCAGAAAGTACCATCAACAGTTACGGCTAACCAATGCCTACTCTGAATGCCGATGCAGTGTTTTTAAACGCAAACAATCGCAGCTGATGACAGATAAGATACACACCATGAAAACGGCGATGACAGGCCTGCATTTTTACAACCACTACCCACAAATGCCATGTTAACACCCACGCACAGTCACTTCCTGTCAATCACATTTCGCTGAGGCTGCAATCACATGATTTTCACGCATACCCAGTGTGTTCACATCGCATGTGCAGCATTCCGATATATGGCCGGTTTGCATTTTTGGAATATAGCGATCCAAGCTGAATTAAGGCCTCTATACATATCAGAACAGTACTTGTACTGGAAAAAGTTATAGCTGCTACATTGTAGCACTTTGTGTACAGATAATGAGATTCGCACATAGATATACAAGCGTCTTATCAAAGCCTAGCATCGGCATTGCGAAGTCGAGATACTCACTGTACCCATAGGGAAGCAATGCAAAGATTACATTACAATCACAGAACCCTTAATGAGAATATTTGCCTAAAGTACTGTTGCAGAGATCTTACCTGTTGGCCATGCTGGGAAAGTCCTTGACAAATGTACGACCTCACAAACCAGAGGCAAAACACAGAAATACAATTTCTAAATCAATACAATTGCTGAAATTTATTGTAATTTTATTTTAAAGAATTGATTATATTATATATTTTTTCACAGAAGATTATTGGGAATGTTTTGCATTCCATCTGTAAACATTGAAATACAGATCTGGGAGACCAAAAAAAAAGTGCATTTTAAAAAATCATCAACTAAGATAGATTTGCCATGTATTAAGGATTTTCCCCAACATGTTTAAAACTATCAACTGCATTTTCAGTTTTAAAATGATGTCTAATAGTTTTAGGGTAAAGCGGAAAAAAAAATAAGTAAGCAAATACTTAAAAGTATAACATTCTAAATGACAAGACTGCTAGAAGAGCCTAAGAATAGAAATAGCAGTGACACTGGCTTATAAAGTACTAGTAAGGATATACAGTATTCTGCAGTGAAAATGTACATTAGGGCAAATGCAAAGACCGTGCATGTATAGAGGATGTCATTATTAGCTGGTCATTCATTTTATCCCTTTCTGAATAAATACAATACACAGAAATATTATGAAACTCATGATGACATTCACAAATTGCTTATAATTGGATGAGTGTAAATCAAGATATGTCCACATATAAGTAGTCCCAAAACCTAACTTTAAAAGCTTGACGTTTTGCTCCATTTGGTTGGTTCCCAGACAATAGCACTTTACAAGGAAAGGAGGAAGGTGCATGAATATTCTTCATCAATTCATTTTAAAAGTTCATGTTTATGGACACTGTACTTTCGATAGTAGATTCTAATTAAAATCTAGCGGCCATATCACAGAAAACATGCAGGTGACCACAACTTGCAGTATGCTATTTACTATACCCCTAAAACTTAATTTTTGCAAAAGTATTAAAGCGCTTTGACTTCAATAAAATGCCCATTGATGTTATTATTTCTTATCTTTTGGTTCTAGTGTATAGCTTTGTCATGTTTTGGCTCAAATTAAGTAAGTTACTTGTCCTCTTCTGCTTTATTGGCTGGGTAATATAAATTGTATTTTTTCTACTTAGTTAGCTGGATATTAGGTGACATTTATATTAATTTTGTAGCGTTGTACTCATTTACAAGTTATATTAACTTGGTAAGATGGTCAATATTATTTTTATTTAAGCACTTGCCTGGCATGGTCGCATCAGATGCAACCACAGCAAGTGGGGCTTTACCCGTCATAGCCACATCTGATACAAGCAGTCAGAAATGCCCACTTTGAGGCTGCTGGAAGAGAATACTGGTCCCTCTGCTTACTGGTTCCCTCCCTTAGTGCTTGTCGTGCAGCTGATCACTGCTGATCGGAGACAGCTGCAGTGATTACCACCAGCTGTGGAAATGTAAAAAAGCAGCACTCACCTCCCCTATGGATGTCAGACAGCTGCTCTGTAGTCAAAATGTTGAAATTTTTTTTTTTTTTTTTTTACCAGTGTTCAAATTTAAAAAAAAGAAAAGAAAAAGTGTTGGATAGGTTTTAAATATATGTTCTTGCGTGTTTATGCCTATTTTTTTATTTTCATTTAAAATAAGTTACATTTATATACACCGTACTATTTTTTATTATTGCAGCAATTGTTTGTTTTTTCAAGCTTTGTTCAAAAAGTAATCATTTTGAAACCCTGCGTTTTCACCTGCAATTTGTGAAGGGTGAAAAGGAGTTCCATAAATGTCTTGGTTTAAACACCCAACTAGTGTATATGTATTAAAAAAAAAAATGGATTACTAGGTTTGACCTTTGTTTAATAGAAGGCGGAATAGAGGCACATTTTTGGGAAATTATATACTATTTTGGTCAAGCCAAGATGAAGCCAAACATTTTATGAGTTAAGCATCTTATACTAAAAAAACTCCCAATGTTTTTCAAGATGTTTTGTGTTCTCTGCAGAATGTCACATAGGTTTAAATTATTTGTATAGTTTAAAAATGTAATACAATTTCATTACATTGCTTACAAGTTTGTTTTAGATATAATATAAATGAAACCGCTTTCACATCGCAAACCTGGGTCCGACCACTTCACATTGTACTTTCGACCTGGGTTATTCCCGGGTTGGCCACTTTCACACTCAACCCGGGTCAGCCCTGTAAACACTATGGGTGTCATTTTAAATGGACTTTCTGTGGCTCAAAAATATGAGATAACAAAAGGAGACACAGGAGCAACCAATCCACGGCTTTCTATGGAGTCCCTGGTTAAACAACCCGGGTAGGGCCTTAAACACTGCACACGGACCACTGCTTTATTCCTGGTGGGCAGAAATAACCCTGTCATTTGGAAATTTCACATCGGTGTATGTGATCCTTGTTAAACCTCCCCCCCCTTTAAAATTAGATATATAAAAGATGTGTGGGTTCATACTTGGTTCTAAGCACCAAAATTAACGGACGTTTTTTCTTATTGGCTATCCAAAAAAAACATGACAGTCTAGAGCCAATCAGATGTCATTTGATATCCGGGTAAAACCAAACCCGTGCATGTCTAATATATACAGTATGTACACACATACTATATCTCTTGGTGCGGCACTCCAAGCATACTCTGGATGGCCGTTATGAAGTCAACGTTTCAAGGCTTTTTTTTTAACATTTTTATCAGGACATAAATAAAACAATGCAGTTGCTTACCTTATAACATGTGCAACAGGCAGTGAATGGACGATGCGGCCTGGGGCGGGACCGCAACCTTAGGCAGTGGCGCCCGTAAGTGACATCATCACGTCCAGCACACCGACAGGTGTGGAAAAATGCTGTGAAGTATGTATTCTTTAAAGAAATCTAAAATCAAAATCAGTATTTGGTGTAACCACCCTTTGCTTTCAAAACAGCATCAATTATTCTAAGTACACTTGCACAGTTTTTGAAGGAACTCGGCAGGGAGGTTTTTCCAAACATCTTGGAGAACTAAGCACAGAGCTTCTGTGGATGTAAGCTTGTTCAAATCCTTCTGTCTCTTCATGTAATCCCAGACAAACTTGATGATGTAGAGATCACGGCTCTCTGGGGGCCTTGTTCGTCTTTATGTTGAAATAGTTCTTAATGACATTTGCTGTATGTTTGGGGTTGTTGTCATGCTGCAGAATAAATTTGGAGCCAATCACATGCCTCCCTTATGATAATGCATGATGGAAAAGTACCGGTCTGTATTTCTCAGCACTGAGGACACCATTAATACTGACAAAATCCCCCACTCCATTTGCCGAAATGCAGCCCCAAAACGTGCAAGGAACCTCCATCATGTTTACTGTTGCCTGCAAACATTCATTGTTCCACTCTCCAGCCTTTCACAAACTGCCTTCTGTTATAGCCAAATATTTCAAATTTTGACTCATCAGTCTAGAGCACCTGCTGTCATTTTTCTGCAGCCCAGTTCCTATGTTTTCGTGCATAGTTGAGTCACTTGATTTTGTTTACACGGCTTTTTGGCCGCAATTTTTCCATGAAAACCACTTCTGGCCAGACTTCTCCGAACAGTAGATAAGTGTAACTGGGTCCCATTGGTTTCTGCCAGTTCTGAGCTGATAGCACTGCTGGACATCTTTCGATTTTGAAGGGAAGTAAGCATGTCTTTCATCTAATGCCTAAGTTTCCTTGGCCGACAACTGCGTTAACGGCCCTCAAGGCTGACCATTTCTTTGTGCTTCAATGCTGAGAAATACAAGCAGGTACTTATCCATCATGCAATACCATCAGGTAGGCGCCTGATTGGCTCCAAATGTATTGTGCAGCAGGGTAAACATACAGCCAACGTCATTAAGAACTATCTTCAGTGTAAAGAAGGACAAGGAATCCTGGAAGTGATATGGCCCCCACAGAGCAGTCTGTCTGGAATTACAAGAAAAGAGAGAAAGATTTGAGCAAGCCTACATCCACAGATCTGTGGTTAGTTCTCTAAGATGTCTGGAACAACGTCCCTGCCATGTTCCTTCAAAAACTATTTGCAAGTGTACCTAGAAGAACCGATGCTGCTTTGAAGGAAAATGGCGGTCAGTTTTAGATTTCTCTCCTGTTCATTCACTTTGCATTTTGTTAATTGATAGTTTATTTAAACTATCAAAACTTAAAAATTAGCACTTCTATTTTTAAAAGCATTCTGACTTTGCAGCATTTCAGCCACATTATCTGTAATCCATGAGTGTCCCGGTTGAAAGGGATAGTATGGTAAGTATGTATGTATGTATGTATGTATGTATGTATGTATGTACAGTGGGGATCGAAAGTTTGGGCACCCCAGGCAAAAATTCATTTTAATGTGCAAAAAGAAGCCAAGCAAAGATGGAAAAATCTCCAAAAGGCATCAAATTACAGATTAGACATTCTTATAGCATGTCAAAAAAAAGTTTGATTTTATTTCCATCATTTACACTATCAATAGAACAGAAAACCAAAAATGGCGTCTGCAAAAGTTTGGGCACCCTGCAGAGTTAATACCTTGTACTGCCCCCTTTGGACAGCTGAGACCTGGCAGTGTCATGCATTGTTCTCAATCATCGTCTGGAAAGATCGGGTGATGTCAATCGCAAAGGTTTTAAAAGCCCAGACTCATCTGACCTTGCTCCAACAATCAGCACCATGGGTTCCTCTAAGCAGTTGTGTAGAACACTGAAACGGAGACTGGTTGACGCTCACAAAGCAGGAGAAGGCTATAAGAAGATAGCAAAGCGTTATCAGATGCCCATATCCTCTGTTCGGAATGTAATTAAGAAACGGCAGTCATCAGGAACAGTGGAAGTTAAAGCAAGATCTGGAAGACCAAGAAAAATATCAGATCGAACAGCTCGCAGGATTGTGAGAAAAGCAAGTCAAAATCCACGTTTGACTGCACGATCCCTCCGGGAAGATCTGGCAGACACTGGAGTTGTGGTACACTATTCCACTATAAAGAGATACTTGTACAAATATGGTCTTCATGGAAGAGTCATCAGAAGAAAACCTCTTCTACAGCCTCAAGACAAAAATCAGCGTTTGAAGTTTGCAAATGAACATAGAGACAAGCCTGATGCATTTTGGAATAAAGTTCTGTGGACCGATGAGGTTAAAATAGAACTTTTTGGCCGGAATGAGCAAAGGTACGTTTGGAGAAGGGCACAGAATTTAATGAAAAGAACCTCTGTCCAACTGTTAAGCATGGGGGTGGATCAATCATGCTTTGGGGTTGTATTGCAGCCAGTGGCACAGGGAACATTTCACGAGTAGAAGGAAAAATGGATTCAATAAGATTCCTGCAAATTTTGGACGCTATAACTTGATGCCATCTGTGAAAAAGCTGAAGTTAAAGAGAGGCTGGCTTCTACAAATGGATAATGATCCTAAAACACACCTCAAAATCCACGGTGGATTACATCAAGAGGCGTAAACTGAAGGTTTTGCCATGGCCTTCACAAACTCCTGACCTCAACATAATTGAAAATCTATGGATAGACCTTAAAAGAGCAGTGCATCACAGACAGCCCAGGAATCTCAAAGAACTGGAAGACTTTTGTAAGGAAGAATGGGCGAAGAAACCTCAAACAAGAATTGAAAGACTCTTGGCTGGCTACAAAAAGCGTTTACAAGCTGTGATACTTGCCAAAGGGGGCAGTACAAGGTATTAACTCTGCAGGGTGCCCACACTTTTGCAGGCGCCATTTTTTGTTTTCTGTTCTTTTGAAAGTGTAAATGATGGAAATAAAATCAAACTTTTTTTTGACATGGTATAAGAATGTCTAATCTGTAATTTGATGCCTTTTGGAGATTTTTACATCTTTCCTTGGCTTCTTTTTGCACATTAAAATAAATTTTTGCCTGGGGTGCCCAAACTTTCAATCCCCACTGTATGTATGTATGTATGTATGTATGTATGTATGTATGTGTATGTATGTATGTATTTTGTTATATTACAGCCTTATTTCAGAATGGAATAAATAATTTTTTTCCTCAAAATTGTACACACAATACCCCGTAATGACAATGTGAAAAAAGCAAATTTATTACAAATAAACTAAGAAATCACATGTACATTAAGTATTCATAGCCTTTGCTCAATACTTTATTGATGTACCTTTGGCAGCAATTCCAGCCTCAAGCCTTTTTGAATATGATGTCACAAGCTTGGCAACCTACAGTATCTAGGCAGTTTCGCCCATTCCTCTTTGCAGCTCCTCTCAAGCTCCATCAGGTTGGATGGGAAGCGTCGGTGCACAGCCATTTTCAGATCTATCAGAGTTGTTCATTTGGATTCAAGTCTGGGCTCTGGCTGGGCCACTCAAGGGCATTCACAGAGTTGTCCTGAAGCCACTCCTTTGATATCTTGGCTGTGTGCTTAGGGTCGTTATCCTGCTGAAAGATGAACCATCGCCCCAGTCTCAGGTCAAGAACGCTCTGGAGCAGGTTTTCATCCAGGATGTCTCTGTACACTTGTAGAGAAGTATACCTAGGTATATTCGGGCGCTATAGATGTAAGGTGCTTTGCTAGGCAGCGGTCTTAAACACAGGGGAAGTCACTCGCACAATTTAGAACCAATAGAAAAAAGAAGACTGCACTAAATAGTAAGTTTGTATAGTACAATATGAGAGCAAATAAATATCTCTAATAAAACAAATTACACAATTAATAACACTTTGTAAAAAACATTCATGTCACATTAAATTAAAAATTGCAAATTCATGCAGTAAATTAATAAATTGTTACCATCCATGTGCGTCTGCAGCAAAGGATTTACGCTGGAATAGTACGTTCCTATTAGCACCCCTGTACCAAATGATAAAGTCTAATGCAATAGTTACCCAGCTTGGGTGGGAGTCCAGTGGAGGAGTACTGTGATTTTGACCGTTAGAGGTTGATTTGCTTCAAGTGTCCCTTAGTGATAGGCTCCTCATGCAGTACGGTCTGAAGCCTCCTAATCCAAACTGTTACTGGGCTCCTCTTAAGATGCGATGGATAGTGATGTCCAGGCGTTGGTTCGGGTCCTTTCTCCAGTGTACTTGTAGCTTGGTAACACAGGCACCTGACCGATTTCGCTGCACTCCAAATGGCAGCTTTATCAAAAGGTGTAATTGCTTGTAACACTGGGCTTTATATACCCTTCCCAATAAAGTGTCTAATTAGCACCTGGTGACATGATTAGCAATTCTACTACAATATCATTATAGATATCTAAAAGCAATTAAAAGAATATAGGAGACAGACCCATTTAGATAGTATAAATATATATAAGTACAATCCACTTTTTATTACAGTATAGTACCTCTTAATTTGTTTTATTCTGTATTATAGATAGACACTAATGCTTACTGGACAGTTTCAGCCAATCGTAACAACTGTTATGTCCCCGTTGTTATGGAAACAAGACCCAGGACTTCTCTTATGGGTGAGGTTCAGGTCGCTGGTTAAGTTGATCTCTGCCCCTTGATCACCTGATCAGGACTCCGGTCACATGACCACACTCCCGGCCACATGATCCATCCGGAACTCATTTCACAGGCTAGTATTATCAAATCGGCAGCATACATTGCTGAGTAACCGATCACCTGACTATCTCTCCGGTCACATAACTCTCACAAAGTTAATACACCAAAATAAGTTTTTTTTAACATGAGGATATGTGTGTCCTGATCAGGTGATCAAGGGGCAGAGATCAACTTAACCAGCTGACCCGGACCTCACCCATAAGAGAACTCCTAGGTCTTGCTTCCATAACAACGGGAATATAACAGTTGTTACGATTGGCTGAAACTGTCCAGTAAGCATTAGTGTCTATCTATAATACAGAATAAAACAAATTAAGAGGTACTATACTATAAAAAGTAGATTGTACATATACATTATATTTATACTATCTAAATGGATCTGTCTCCTATATTCTCTTAATTGCTTTTAGATGTCTATAATGATATTGTAGTAGAATTGCTAATCATGTCACCAGGTGCTAATTAGACACTTTATTGGGAAGGGTATATAAAGGCCAGTGTTACAAGCAATCTACACCTTTGATAAAGCTGCCATTTGGAGTGCAGTGAAACCGGTCAGGTGCCTGTGTTACCAAGCTACAAGTACGCTGGAGAAAGGACCTGAACCAACCCCTGGACATCACTATCCATCGCATCTTAAGAGGAGCCAAGTAACAGTTTGGATTAGGAGGCTTCAGACCGTACTGCATGAGGAGCCCATCACTAAGGGACACTTGAAGCAAATCAACCTCTAACGGTCAAAATCACAGTACTCCTCCACTGGACTCCCACCCAAGCTGGGTAACTATTGCATTAGACTTTATCATTTGCTACAGGGGTGCTAATAGGAATGGACTATTCCAGCGTAAATCCTTTGCTGCAGACGCACATGGATGGTAACAATTTATCAATTTACTGCATGAATTTGCAATTTTTTATTTAATGTGACATGAATGTTTTTTACATAGTGTTATTAATTGTGTAATAAATTGTTTTATTAGATATTTATTTGCTCTCATATTGTACTATACAAACTTACTATTTAGCGCAGTCTTCTTTTTTCTGTTGTCACTGTATACTGCTGCATTCATCTTTCCCTCTATCCTGACTAGTCTCCCAGTTCCTGCCACTGAAAAACATCCCCACAGCATGATACAGTCACCACCATTCTTCACTGTAGGCATGGTCTCGGCCTGGTGATGAGCAGTGCCTGGTTTCCTCCAAACATGATGCCTGGCATTCTCGCTAAAGAGAGTTACATTTTTGTCTCATGAGACCAGAGAAATTTGTTTCTCATGGTCTGAGAGTCCTTCAGGTGCATTTTGGCAAACTGTAGGTGGGCTGCCATGTGCTTTTTACTATGGAGTGGCTTCCGTCTGGACACTCTACCATACATGCCTGATTGGTGCAGAGATGGTTGTCCTTCTGGAAGGTTCTCCTCTCTCCACAGAGGAATGATGTAGCTCTAACAAAGTGAGCAGCGGGTTCTTGGTCACCTCCCTGACTATGGCCCTCCTTCTCTGATAGCTCAGTTTAGACGGCCAGCCAGCTCTAGGAAGAGTCCTGGTGGTTGAGAACTTCAATTTATGGATGATGGAGGCCACTGTGCTCATTGGGACTTTCAAAGCAGCAGATATTTTTCTGTACACTACGCAAGATTTGTGCCTCGAGACAATCATGTCTCGGAGGTCTACAAGTAATTCCTTTGACTTCATGCTTGGTTTGTGCTCAGACATTCACTGTCAAGTGCAGGACCTTATATAGATAGATGTGTGCCTTTCCAAATCATGTCCAATCAACTGAATTTACCACAGGTGGACTCCAATTAAGATGTAGGAACATCTGAAGGATGATCAGTGGAAACAGGATGCACCTGAGCTCACATTTGAGCTTCATGGCAAAGGCTGTGAATACTTATGTACATGTGATTTCTTCATTTTTTATTTTGTATACATTTGCAAAAATAAAAAAACAACACTTTTTTCACGTCATTATGGGGTACTGTGTGTAGAATTTTGAGGACATTTTTTTTTTATTCCATTTTGAGATAAGGCTGCAACTTAACAAAATGTGGGAAAAGTGAAGCGCTGTGAATACTTTCCAGGTGAAATTTATATATATATATATATATATATATATATATATATATATATATATATATAATCAGGATAGCAGCTGGCACTCGTTCCTCTCACTGTACTCTGCCCCGGTGCCTCCCAAGACAGGTCTCACAACCAGATACACGTAGGGAAATGGTGGCACCCGCAGGACTTAACTCCAGTAAATAATGGACACAGCGGTCACAAATCGAATATCAACGTTTCGTTAATTTAATAAAGTCATCATCCTGATGACGTTATTAAATTAACGAAACGTTGATATTCGATTTGTGACCGCTGTGTCCATTATTTACTGGAGTTAAGTCCCGCGAGTGCCACCATTTCCCTACGTATATATATATATATATATATATATATATATATATATACACACAAACACAACAAATCTGAGGGCGCTAATGACTGATTAATCTATTACAAACAATCACAAGGATTTAAAAATGTATTCATAAAACAGAATGCCATCTCCATTTCATAATGTCAATAACATTATCACCACAGGATGGATATCCTGTGGTGATAAGGTTTGATCAGATGTAGAACCCGGGTTCTACATCTGATCAAACCTCTTTTGGTGCATATTGGAACTGGGTTCTGCATCTGATCAAACCTAATTGGTGTATATTGGAATCTATACATGTCTGATTGAATATCCATCCTGTGTGGTGATAATGTTATTGACATTATGAAATGGAGATAGCATTGTTTTATGAATACATTTTTAAATCATTGTGATTGTTTGTAATAGATTAATCAGTCATTAGCGCCCTCAGATTTGTTGTGTATGCATTATTTTTGAATCCTTGCTGACGAGGGATTCTTCTAGAGGTGCTGCTTATATATCCTGAGCGCAATTTGGTACCATCTTTGTATTTGTGTATATATATATATATATATATATATAAATAAAAGAAAGGGCTGGAAATAACACAGCGGCAATCGGAGTCTTTCAAATCAGCATAATATATTGTAAAATCACTGTATGATATCCCAACTTTTCAGGGCTAGCATGCCCCTTTGTCAAGGTGAGTAATATATATATTTGTACAATCTACAGTACAAATTAATTTGTTTGCAACATGGTCCGATGGCACTTACTACATGGTCTCATCTGCGATTGAAAATGATTATTACTATATTTTTTCATCTGGACATGACAAGATATAATTAAATTTAAATGTGGAAATGTTACGTACTGGGTTGCTGAATGTTTGAGAATGAAAACAAAAAAAGTGTCTCAAACTCAGGGATAGTTGATACAAATCAATAAATAAACCAACATTTTTAAAGGCGAGTACACACGGTTAGATCCTTGCTATGCCAGATTTTGGCTATGCGATTTCCCTTGAACTCCCCCAGAGTCCAGATAGACAAAATCTCAAGTACAAAATCTGTGCTAAGTGCCAATTTTTACTATACTTTGTACTAGATAGTATACTAGATAGTCAAGATTGACTTGCCTGCACAGTCTATCTGGCCTTTCAATAACGGCCCCGCAGGGGTGCACATCGGGATCGAATCAGTATCGCAAGCTGCCTAACACCTTGAGATGTGCACTAATGGGGCCCATACACCTATGAGATAATCGGTGCTAACCTTCGATTTCGACAGCATCTTTGAGAGAAATCGAAGGATTGTATCCACATTTTAGGTAACTTTCGATGCGATGCGCGGGCACGCCGGTCGAATCTCACATCTCAAGACAGTATGTGCTGCACTTAATATTTATCGAATCGCAGTGCGATCGCATGTGTTTTTAAAAACACGTGCTATATATCGCACTGCGATGTGCAATGGGCACCCGCCGGGAGCGGCCCACTCGGCGGTGACGTGCCCATTACGTGATTACCATGCGATTATCACATGGTAATCACTTTGGAAGTTCAGGTGCGATTTCATTGCACCTGAACTGCCGGTGCGATGCCCCGCGATGTCGCGTCGCAGGGCATCGCACAAGTGTATGGGCACCATAACTTTCCTTAGTCAAAATCTTACAGATTTATCTCACCGTGTGTACACACCTTAAATCATATTGTTTGTGTGTATTCATGGATATATAAAATAATGAGTTTTATGGTAAGAACTTACCTTTGTTAAAACTCTTTCTGCGAGGTACACTGGGCTCCACAAGGAAAGACATAGGGAGGGGGTGTAGAGTAGGATCTTGATCCGAGGCACCAACAGGCTGAAAAGCTTTGACTGTTCCCAGAATGCATAGCGCCACCTCCTCTATAACCCCGCCTCCCTGCACAGGAGCTCAGTTTTTAGTTAACCAGCCCAATGCAGTAGCAGGAAAAGAGACGACAACGGTTAGAAGCCACATACACCACACTCTCACGACAGGAGAAGTGTCAGCGGCTAATGCCATACCAACCCAAATAAGCTAAGTGCATCAGGGTAGGCGCCTTGTGGAGCCCAGTGTACCTCGCAGAAAGAGTTTTAACAAAGGTAAATTCTTACCATAAAACTCATTTTCTGCTGCGGGGTACACTGGGCTCCACAAGGAAAGACATAGGGGATGTCCTAAAGCAGTTCCTTATGGGAGGGGATGCACTGTAGCGGGCACAAGAACCCGGCGTCCAAAGGAAGCATCCTGGGAAGCGGCAGTATCGAAGGCATAGAACCTTATGAACGTGTTCACTGAGGACCACGTAGCCGCCTTGCACAATTGTGCAAGAGTCACACCACAGCGGGCCGCCCAAGAAGGTCCAACAGACCGAGTAGAATGGGCCGTAATGTGAGCAGGAGCTGATAGACCAGCCCTCACATAAGCATGTGCAATCACCATTCTAATTCATCTGGCCAAAGTTTGCTTGTGAGCAGGCCAGCCCCGTTTGTGAAATCCAAACAGCACAAAGAGAGAATCAGATTTTCTAATAGAAGTTCTCTTCACATAGATACGGAGAGCCCGTACCACATCCAAAGACCGCTCATTGGGAGACAGATCAGGAGAAACAAGTGCTGGAACCACAATCTCCTGGTTAAGGTGGAACGAAGAAACCACCTTAGGTAAATATCCGGGATGGGTCCTAAGAACCGCCCGGTCACGGTGAAATATCAGATATGGGGAACTACAAGACAAGGCACCCAAATCCGACACTCTTCTAGCTGAAGTAATAGCCAGCAGAAACACCACCTTAAGGGAAAGCCACTTAAGATCAGCTGAACCAAGAGGTTCAAACGGAGACTCTTGTAACGCCTCCAAAACCCACCGACAAGTCCCAAGGAGCCACAAGCGGGACATAGGGAGGTTGGATACGCAACGCACCGAGTAAAGGCATGCACATCAGGTAAGGTCGCAATTTTTCTCTGAAACCACACCAACAAGGCAGATATTTGAACCTTGAGGGAGGCCAGACGCAGGCCTAAGTCCAGGCCCTGCTGAAGAAAAGCCAACAACTTGGCTATACTAAACTCGGAAGCGTCATAATTGTTAGATGCGCACCAAAGTAAGAATGCAAGACCCTATGGTAAATCCGAGCAGAAGCCGGTTTCCGGGCCCACAACGTAGTTTGAATGACCGCTTCAGAAAACCCTTTAGCCCTTAAGACGGAAGCTTCAAGAGCCACGCCGTCAAAGACAGCAGGGCTAGGTCCTGGTAGACACAGGGGCCCTGAACGAGGAGGTCTGGGCGTTGTGGAAGTAGAATTAGACGCTCTGACGATAGGCCCTGCAGGTCTGAGAACCAGTGCCGTCTGGGCCACGCTGGAACTATGAGGAGCAGAATTCCTTTTTCTTGCATGAACTTCCGAATTATCCTGGGCAGGAGTGACACCGGAGGGAACACGTACGGCAGCCGAAACCTCCACGGCACCGCCAGCACATCCACGAACGCTGCTTGAGGATCCCTTGTCCTTGCTCCGAAGACCGGAACCTTGTGATTGTGTCGAGACGCCATCAGATCTACGTCTGGAAGGCCCCACTTTTCCACTAGGAGTTGAAACACTTCTGGATGGAGGCCCCACTCGCTGGCATGTACGTCCTGACGACTGAGAAAGTCCGCTTCCCAATTCAGGACTCCCGGAATGAATATTGCCGATATAGCCGGTAGATGGCGTTCCGCCTAATGTAGAATCCGTGAGACTTTCTTCATTGCCAAACGGCTTCGAGTGCCGCCTTGATGATTTATGTAAGCCACTGTGGTGCATTGTCCGACTGTACTTGAACAGGACGATTCTGAATTAAATGCTGGGCCAGGTTCAACGCATTGAAGACCGCCCGCAATTCCAGAATGTTGATCGAGAGGAGAGATTCCTCCTTGGTCCACCGACCCTGAATGGAGTGTTGCTCCAGCACCGCGCCCCAACCTCTTAGACTGGCATCTGTCATCAACAGGATCCAGTCGGATATCAAGAAGGGACGGCCCCTGCACAATCGTTGGTCCTGGAGCCACCAGTGCAGCGACAGATGGACCTCCAGAGTCAATGAGCTCTTTTGAGACCTGATCCGGTGAGGCAGGCCATCCCACTTGGCTAGAATCAGCTTCTGGAGGGGGCGAGAATGGAATTGAGCATACTCCACCATGTCGAATGCTGACACCATGAGGCCCAGCACCTGCATCGCCGAATGTATCGACACTTGTGGACGAGAAAGGAAGCAACGAATCCTGTCCTGAAGCTTCAGGACTTTCTCCTGAGACAAGAACCACCTCTGGTTGTGAGTGTTCAATAGCGCTCCCAGGTGCACCATGCTCTGAGCAGGGACCAGGGAGGATTTCTTCCAGTTGATGAGCCATCCGTGGGCTTGTAGAAACCGGGCAGTCATATCCAGATGACGTAGGAGAAGTTCTGGGGAATTTGCTAGGATTAACAAGTCGTCCAGATACGGCAGTATCCTGACCCCTTGACGGCGGAGTACCACCGTCATCACCACCATAACTTTGGTGAAGACTTGCAGAGCTGTAGTTAAACCAAAAGGTAACGCCCAAAACTGGTAATGGAGGTTGCCAATCGCAAACCTCAGGTATTGCTGATGTGACGCTGCTATAGGAATATGCAGGTAAGCATCCTGTATGTCCAGGGAGACCATGTAGTCCCCAGGTTCCAAGGCCAGAACTATAGAGCCAAGGGTTTCCATACGGAACTTGGAAACCTTCACAAACCTGTTCAATGCCTTGAGGTTGAGAATGGGCCGGGAGGACTCATTCTGTTTCGGGACTAGAAACAGCGTAGAATAGTAACCCTGGCCCCTCTGCGCAAGAGGCACCTGTACTACGACTCCTGTATCCAGGAGGGTCTATACCCCCGAATCTAAAGTATTAGCCTTTGTCTGGTCCAACGGGACATCTGTCCGGCAAAATCGATGAGGGTTCGGTTTTTGAAGACTATGGCGTAACCTCGAGTGACGACTTCCCGTACCCAGGCATCTGAAGTGGTCTTCAACCATTCCTGGGTATGCCCTAGAAGCCGGCCCCCCACCCTGGGATCCCCCAGGGGGAGGCCCACCCTATCATGCGGCAGGCTCATCGGTCTTGGAAGCTGGCTGACGGGCCGCCCAGGCTCTTTTGGGCTTCGGCTAACCAGGTTTGGAAATGCGGGCCTGCTTGTTGTACGTCTGACCTTTTGCTTTACCTGAAGGACGAAAGGGGCGAAAGGAAGTACCTTTAGCCTTCGACACAGAAGGAGCGGTACTTGGCACACAGGCAGTGTTGGCAGTAGCCAAGTCAGCCACTATCTTATTTAAGTCCTCCCCAAACAGAATATCTCCCTTGAAAGGGAGTACCTCCAGGATTTTTCTAGAGTCCAGATCCACAGACCAGGATCTCAGCCACAATATCCGGCAAGCCAGGACTGATGTAGTAGAGGCCTTGGCTGCTAGGATACCGGCATCAGAAGCCGCCTCTTTAATATAGTGAGAAGCTGTGACAATATATGACAAGCATTGTCTAGCATGGTCAGAAGAGATTTCAGCTACTAACTCCAAGGCCCATGCTTCAATAGCCTCTGCAGCCCATGTTGCTGCAATAGTGGGACTTTATGCAGCACCCGTGAGGGTGTAAATCGCTTTCAAACAACCCTCCACACGTTTATCCGTAGGCTCTTTTAGAGACGTGACGGTAGTGACAGGTAGAGCTGAGGAAACCACCATCCTAGCCACATGTGAGTCCACTGGAGTAGGCGTTTCCTAATTTTTAGACAGATCTGGCGCGAGGGGATAGCGAGCCAGCATTTTCTTTTGAGGCACAAACTTCTTACCCGGGTTTCCCCAGGGTTCCTGACGTATATCCACTAGGTGGTCAAAGTGAGGTAAAACTTGTTTAACCACCTTCTGACACTTGAACCTATCTGGTTTCTTAGGAGGGACGGATGGCTCAAGATCATCCGTAATCTGTAAAATTAACTTAATAGCATTCAAAAGATCAGGAACATCCACATGTGAACCATCCTCCCCATCAGCAGTATCTGTGTCAGAATCTGTGGGGTCAGTGTAAGTGCCGTCTTCATCAGACGAGGTGTCAGTGACAGCAGTGGATTGTGAGGAGATAAGAGCTCACTTAGAGGACCCCTTGGGCTTAGGCGAGCGAGGGTCAGACTTTTTAGTAGTCAGGGACTGGTTCAACTTCTTCAATTGAGCAGATAAATTGTCCGCCCACGGCGGGATAGCTGCAGGGACCACATACGGTTGCACCGGCATAGGGGGTCCCATAGCGGGTATTCATTTATTAACTAGCGTATGTAGAAGCGTGGAAAAAGCAGCCCACAGTGGGTCATTATGTACCTCCATTGCCACAGACCCACTGGGGGGCAAGGAGCCCCCATAACCAGAGCCTACAGCTGCTATATTCTCCTCATAGGGATCTGTGGCTTCAGCAACACCGGGAGTGTGTTCAGCCCCAGAACCGTTACCCTCAGAAGCAGACATGATATAACTTGCAGTATCAGGTAACACAGTACAATTGGCAGCAGCACAATACCTCTTACCCAAACCCCTGCGCAGTGTAGTCAGCACAAGCAGAGATAAAGGAAAGATATGGTGACTAAAATCACAGAGAAAAATACGTATCAGAGTATATCTTGTGAAAATACTATATAATTTTAAAACCTGACGCACCAAGCCCCCTCAGGTTATAGAATATAGGGATAGCAATTTGAGTGAGAGACATGAAATGGAAACCACTCAGCAAGCTAATGCACACACATATAGTCACAGTTGTACAATGCAGAGGTTATTACTAACAATAATACTGCACTGGACCAGCTTATATAGCTATGTAATCAATAGATATAACACTGCACAGTAAGAACTGGATGTATATCACAGGGTAATTGTACTAGAAAACCCTGACTAAATGCACTCCTTTCTTAACTAACACTGTCTAAATGACAGGTAGAATACTTAAGTGTCATGCAAAGTCACAGCGCTGACAACCAGGCGGCTTTACACAGGAGGATTTGCCCAAGCAGTCCCAGGAACAGAGTAGCTGAGAGAAATGGCGCCCAAACACCGACAGGGAGTGAGGGAGAGACAGATATGCAGCTCCAAGGCGGAAACATTTGCTGGAAATGGCGCCCTGGGGCTCCAGGTCTAAGCCTTATCCCCCTGCTGGCAAAACCACCGGGTACTGCGGGCTACTAATAAAACAGTTTTAAGGGAAAACCTGACCTGCACCCATGCCATGGTGATCTAGTGGGATCGCCTGTACTGCCACAGTGTCCACCGCCAGCGCACACGGCCCGCCTCCCACTGACCGCGCCGGATCGCAATAAAGTACGGGTCCCGCAAGCGGGACCCACTCGCCACCTCCCGAAGCGCGGCCACACGATCCAGGAAAGCCCCCGTCGTGTGTGCCTGGCCATAGAAGAAAACCGGAGCCTCCTGCTGTAGTTACCCGGCAACCAGGGCTCGGGAGTGTACAGCGCCGCTGGGGAGAGATGGAGCTGCAGCAGTGAATGTCACAAGACATGTACACACTGCTGCAGCCCTTGAAGTCTTCACTTTTCTTCTGAAAAAGCTCTTCTTAGGGCTGCCCAGAGCAGCCCCTCTGTTATGTGCCTGCTATCTTCGTCACCAACTACAAAACTGAGCTCCTGTGCAGGGAGGCGGGGTTATAGAGGAGGTGGCGCTATGCATTCTGGGAACAGTCAAAGCTTTTCAGCCTGTTGGCGCCTCGGATCAAGATCCTACTCTACACCCCCCCCCCATGTCTTTCCTTGTGGAGCCCAGTGTACCCCGCAGCAGAAAAAATAACTTAAGTATGCCTTGAAATATTCTGAAGTGTACACTTTAGCAGTATTAGCTGTAATAAAAATGTTGAAACTATCATTCAAAGTAATCTTACAAAATAGACGTTATGGTAAGAACTTACCGTTGATAACGTGATTTTTCTTATGTCCATAGGTATCCACATTATAACATTGGGATATGGTTGAGCGACAGCGGAAATTGCACCAACACGGTCACAAGCTTTCTGGCCTCCCAGGATGCATCGGGGCTTCACCATATAGTCCCGCCCACTGACTCAGTCAAATCCGTTCTTTCCACAGCGATTTAGGCAGGAGCATCAGGTAGAAACCTATTTAGGCGATAAGAACACACATGCACACCCTTCCATACAAGAGGGAAGAGGTTTAGTGATTGTCAAGATCCTCAAATCAGGTGGGACCCCTGTGGACATGAGAAATCACGTTATCAACGGTAAGTTTTTACCATAACGTCTATTTCTCTGGCTGGGTCCACAGGATTATCCACAGGATAACATTGGGATTCCCAAAGCCAATTTTAGTGGTGGGGACGCTCCTGATTACACAGGAGGACCTTTCACCCGCAGTCTGCGTCATGAGAGGCAAAAGTATCCAAGGCATAATGTCTAATGAATGTGTTTATGGAAGACCATGTGGCTGCCTTACATATCTGTTCTGCTGAAGCACCCTGTTGTGCTGCCCATGAAGGACCTACCTTACGTGTAGAGTGAGCAGAGACATTAGCCGGAGTAGGGAGATCTGCATGAGAATAAGCTTCTGATATTACCATTCGGAGCCATCTCGCCAGCGTCCGTTTACTAGCAGGCCATCCTCTTCTATGAAATCCGTAGAGGATGAAGAGAGAATCTGTTTTCCTGATGGCAGTAGTACGATCTATGTAGATTCTTAAAGCTCGGACTACGTCCAGCGGCGCTTTTCCCGCAGATAGTCCCGATACCTGAAAAGCTGGGACTACAATCTCTTCATTCAGGTGAAACTTTGAAACCACCTTCAGAAGATAACCAGATCTCGTTCTGAGAACTGCTCTGTCTGGAACAAAAACTTAGGAAAGGAGACTTACACGATAACGCTCCTAAATCTGACACTCTTCTGGCTGACGCCATTGCAGTAGAAAAAATAAGAATTTACTTACCGATAATTCTATTTCTCATAGTCCGTAGTGGATGCTGGAGACTCCGTAAGGACCATGGGGAATAGCGGCTCCGCAGGAGACTGGGCACATCTAAAGAAAGCTTTAGGACTAACTGGTGTGCACTGGCTCCTCCCCCTATGACCCTCCTCCAAGCCTCAGTTAGGATACTGTGCCCGGACGAGCGTACACAATAAGGAAGGATTTTGAATCCCGGGTAAGACTCATACCAGCCACACCAATCACACCGTATAACTTGTGATCTGAACCCAGTTAACAGTATGATAACAGAGGAGCCTCTGAAAAGATAGCTCCCAACAATAATAACCCGATTTTTGTAACAATAACTATATACAAGTATTGCAGACAATCCGCACTTGGGATGGGCGCCCAGCATCCACTACGGACTATGAGAAATAGAATTATCGGTAAGTAAATTCTTATTTTCTCTAACGTCCTAAGTGGATGCTGGGGACTCCGTAAGGACCATGGGGATTATACCAAAGCTCCCAAACGGGCGGGAGAGTGCGGATGACTCTGCAGCACCGAATGAGAGAACTCCAGGTCCTCCTCAGCCAGGGTATCAAATTTGTAGAATTTAGCAAACGTGTTTGCCCCTGACCAAGTAGCTGCTCGGCAAAGTTGTAAAGCCGAGACCCCTCGGGCAGCCGCCCAAGATGAGCCCACTTTCCTTGTGGAACGGGCTTTTACAGATTTTAGCTGTGGCAGGCCTGCCACAGAATGTGCAAGCTGAATTGTACTACAAATCCAACGAGCAATAGTCTGCTTAGAAGCAGGAGCACCCAGCTTGTTGGGTGCATACAGGATAAACAGCGAGTCAGATTTCCTGACTCCAGCCGTCCTGGAAATATTTTCAGGGCCCTGACAACATCCAGCAACTTGGATTCCTCCAAGTCCCTAGTAGCCGCAGGCACCACAATAGGTTGGTTCAGGTGAAAACGCTGGAACCACCATAGGGAGAAACTGAGGACGAGTCCTCAATTCCGCCCTGTCCGAATGGAAAATCAGATAAGGGCTTTTACAGGATAAAGCCGCCAATTCTGACACGCGCCTGGCCCAGGCCAGGGCCAACAGCATGACCACTTTCCATGTGAGATATTTTAACTCCACAGATTTAAGTGGTTCAAACCAATGTGACTTTTGGAACCCAAACTACATTGAGATCCCAAATTGCCACTGGAGGCACAAAAGGAGGCTGTATATGCAGTACCCCTTTTACAAACGTCTAAACTTCAGGGACTGAAGCTAGTTCTTTTTTGGAAGAAAATTGACAGGGCCGAAATCTGAACCTTAATGGACCCCAATTTCAGGCCCATAGACACTCCTGTTTGCAGGAAATGTAGGAATCGACCCAGTTGAATTTCCTCCGTCGGGCCTTACTGGCCTCGCACTACGCAACATATTTTCGCCAATTGCGGTGATAATGTTTTTGCGGTTACATCCTTCCTGGCTTTAGATCAGGATATGGATGACTTCATCCGGAATGCCTTTTTTCCTTCAGGATCCGGTGTTCAACCGGCATGCCGTCAAACGCAGCCGCGGTAAGTCTTGGAACAGACAGGGTCCTTGCTGGAGCAGGTCCCTTCTTAGAGGTAGAGGCCACGGATCCTCCGTGAGCATCTCTTGAAGTTCCGGTTACCAAGTCCTTCTTGGCCAATCCGGAGCCACGAATATAGTGCTTTCTCCTCTCCATCTTATCAATCTCAGTACCTTGGGTATGAGAGGCAGAGGAGGGAACACATACACTGACTGGTACACCCACGGTGTTACCAGAGCGTCTACAACTATTGCCTGAGGGTCTCTTGACCTGGCGCAATACCTGTCAAGTTTTTTAATCATGTGGACGACTTCTGGGTGAAGTCCCCACTCTCCCGGGTGGAGGTCGTGCTGAGGAAGTCTGCTTCCCAGTTGTCCACTCCCGGAATGAATACTGTTGACAGTGCTATCACATGATTTTCCGCCCAGCGAAGAATCCCTGCAGCTTCTGCCATTGCCCTCCTGCTTCTTGTGCCACCCTGTCTGTTTACGTGGGTGACTGCCATGATGTTGTCCGACTGGATCAACACCGGCTGACCTTGAAGCAGAGGTCTTGCTAAGCTTAGAGCATTGTAAATGGCCCTTAGCTTCAGGATATTTATGTGAAGTGATGTCTCCAGGCTTGACCATAAGCCCTGGAAATTCCTTCCCTGTGTGACTGCTCCCCAGCCTCGCAGGCTGGCATCCGCGGCCACCAGGACCCAGTCCTGAATGCCGAATCTGCGGCCCTCTAGAAGATGAGCACTCTGCAACCACCACAGGATGGATACCCTTGTCCTTGGTGACAGGGTTATCCGCTGATGCATCTGAAAATGCGACCCGGACCATTTGTCCAGTAGGTTCCACTGGAAAGTTCTTGCGTGGAATCTAACGAATGGGATTGCTTCGTAGGAAGCAACCATTTTTACCCAGAACCCTTGTGCATTGATGCACTGAGACTTGGTTCGGTTTTAGGAGGTTCCTGACTAGCTCGGATAACTCCCTGGCTTTCTCTTCCGGGAGAAACACCTTTTTTCTGGACTGTGTCCAGGAACATCCCTAGGAAACAGAAGACAAGTCGTCGGAACCAGCTGCGATTTTGGAATATTGAGAATCCAATCGTGCTGCCGCAACACTACCTGAGATAGTGCTACACCGACTTCCAACTGTTCCCTGGATCTTACCCTTATTAGGGAATCGTCCAAGTAAGGGATAACTAAAATTCCCTTCCTTCGAAGGGATATAATTTCGGCCATTACCTTGGTAAAGACCCGGGGTGCCGTGGACCATCCCTACGGCAGCGTCTGAACTGATAGTGACAGTTCTGTACCATAACCTGAGGTACCCTTGGTGAGAAGGGTAAATTTTGACATGAAGGTAAGCATCCTTGATGTCCCGAGACATCATGTAGTCCCCTTCTTCCAGGTTCGCAATCACTGCTCTGAGTGACTCAATCTTGAATTTGAACCTCTGTATGTAAGTGTTCAAAGATTTTAGATTTAGAATCGGTCTCACCGAGCCGTCTGGCTTCGGTACCACAATAGTGTGGAATAATACCCCGTTCCCTGTTGCAGGAGGGGTACCTTGATTATCACCTGCTGGGAATACAGCTTGTGAATGGCTTCCAAAACTGCCTCCCTGTCAGAGGGAGACGTCGGTAAAGCCGACTTTTGGAAACGGCGAGGGGGAGACGTCTCGAATTCCAATATGTACCCTTGAGATATTACCTGAAGGATCCAGGGGTCTACTTGCGAGTGAGCCCACTGCGCACTGAAATTCATTGAGAACGGGCCCCCACCGTGCCTGAGCTTGTAAGGCCCTAGCGTCATACTGAGGGCTTGGCAGAGGCGGGAAAGGGTTTCTGTTCCTGGGAACTGGCTAATCTCTTCAGCCTTTTTCCTCTCCCTCTGTCACGAGCAGAAAAGAGGAACCTTTTGTCCGCTTGCCAACAAAGGACTGCGCCTGATAATACGGCGTCTTATTTTGAGAGGCGACCTGGGGTACAAACGTGGATTTCCCAGTTGTTGCCGTGGCCACCAGGTCTAAAAGACCGACCCCAAATGTCCCTTCTCAAAGGCAATACTTCCAAATGCCGTTTGGAATCCGCATCACCTGACCATTTTACTGGTAGAATTGGACAACGCACTTATACTTGATGCCAGTCGGCAATATTCCGCTGTGCATCATGCATATATAGAAATGCATCTTTTAAATGCTCTATAGGCAATAATATACTATCCTTATCTAGGATATCAATATTTCCAGTCAGGGAATCCGACCATGCCAACCCAGCACTGCACCTCCAGGCTGAGGCGATTGCTGGTCGCAGTATAACACCAGTATGTGTGTGAATACATTTTTGGATACCCTCCTGCTTTCTATCAGCAGGATCCTTAAGGGCGGCCATCTCATGAGAGGGTAAAGCCCTTGTTCTTACAAGCGTGTGAGCGCCTTATCCCCCCTAGGGGGTGTTTCCCAACGCACCCTAACCTCTGGCGGGAAAGGGTATACTCCAATACTTTTTAAGAAATTATCAATTGTTATCGGGGGGAAACCCACGCATCATCACACACCTCATTTTATTTCTCAGATTCAGGAAAACTACAGGTAGTTTTTCCCTCACCGAACATAATACCCCTTTTTGGTGGTACTCGTATTATCAGAAATGTATAAAACATTTTCCATTGTCTCAATCATGTAACGTGTGGCCCTACTGTAAATCACGGTTGTCTCTTCACCGTCGACACAGGAGTCAGTATCCGTGTCGGCGTCTGTATCTGCCATCTGAGGTAACGGGCGCTTTAGAGCCCCTGACGGCCTATGAGACGTCTGGACAGGCACAAGCCGAGTAGCCGGCTGTCTCATGTCAACCACTGTTTTTTTATACAGAGCTGACACTGTCACGTAATTTTCAACAGTACATCCACTCAGGTGTCGACCCCCTAGGTGGTGACATCACTGTTACAGACACTCTGCTCCGTCTCCACATCATTTTTCTCCTCATACATGTCGACACAAACGTACCGACACACAGCACACACACAGGGAATGCTCTGATAGAGGACAGGACCCCACTAGCCCTTTGGGGAGACAGAGGGAGAGTATGCCAGCACACACCCGAGCGCTATATATATATATATATACAGGGATAACCTTATATAAGTGTTTTTCCCCTTATAGCTGCTGTATGTTTTAATACTGCGCCTAATTAGTGCCCCCCTCTCTTTTTTTTAACCCTTTCTGTAGTGTAGTGACTGCAGGGAAGAGCCAGGGAGCTTCCCTCCAACTGAGCTGTGAGGGAAAATGGCGCCAGTGTGCTGAGGAGATAAGGCCGCCGAAAAGGGGGCGGAGCCTATCTCCCGTTTTTCTGTATATTCTGGCAGGGGTTAAATGCATCCATATAGCCCAGGAGCTATATGTGATGTATTTTTTTGCCATGTAAGGTATTTTTATCATGTTTTATTGCGTCTCAGGGCGCCCCCCCCAGCGCCCTGCACCCTCAGTGACCGGAGTATGAAGTGTGCTGAGAGCAATGGCGCACAGCTGCAGTGCTGTGCGCTACCTTATTGAAGACAGGAACGTCTTCTGCCGCCGATTTTTCCGGACCTCTTCGCTCTTCTGGCTCTGTAAGGGGGCCGGCGGCGCGGCTCCGGGACCCATCCAGGCTGGGCCTGTGATCGTCCCTCTGGAGCTAATGTCCAGTAGCCAAGAAGCCCAATCCACTCTGCACGCAGGTGAGTTCGCTTCTTCTCCCCTTAGTCCCTCGATGCAGTGAGCCTGTTGCCAGCAGGTCTCACTGAAAATAACAAACCTAAACTAAAACTTTCACTAAGAAGCTCAGGAGAGCCCCTAGTGTGCACCCTTCTCGTCGGGCACAGAAATCTAACTGAGGCTTGGAGGAAGGTCATAGGGGGAGGAGCCAGTGCACACCAGTTAGTCCTAAAGCTTTCTTTAGATGTGCCCAGTCTCCTGCGGAGCCGCTATTCCCCATGATCCTTACGGAGTCCCCAGCATCCACTTAGGACGTTAGAGAAAGTACTTTAGCCGTTAACCATTTAAGATCTGCTCTCTTAAGCGGTTCAAACGGAGGACCCTGGAGGAATTTAAGAACTAAATTCAAATCCCAGGGAGCAGCAGGAGGAACAAATGGAGGTTGAATATGTACCACTCCCTGAAAGAAAGTACGTACATCCTGTAAATCAGCAATCTTTCGCTGAAACCATACAGTTAATGCTGATACTTGAACTCTAAAGGAAGCAACTTTCAAACCTTTATCCAATCTTGCTTGAAGGAGATCCAAAATCCTGGATATTTTAATAGATCTTGGATTCAAACTTTTTTCAGTACAGCAATGAATATAGGCTTGCCATATTCTCTGATACACACAAGCTGAAGAAGGCTTTCTTGCTCTAAGCATAGTTTGGATTACTTGTTTTGAGAATCCTCTAGCTGCTAAGAAAGAGGTTTCAATAGCCACGCCGTCAAAGACAGACGATCCAGATGACTGTGGCAACAAGGACCCTGCATTAGCAGATCTGGACGTTGAGGGAGCAGTATCGGTGCTTCCACAGACATTCTCAGTAGATCTGTGTACCAATGCCTTCTTGGCCAAGCTGGAGCTATTAGAATTATGGCTGCCTTTGCTTGCTTTATTTTTCTAACTACTCTGGGTAACAGAGATATTGGAGGGAACAGATATGCCAGATGAAATTTCCATTCTACTGACAGTGCGTCTACAAGGACCGCTCCGGGATCCTTTGTTCTCGATCTGTACCTCAGAACTTTGTTGTTTAGACGAGACGCCATAAGATCTCTCTCTGGTAGACCCCATCTGTTCACTAGTGTCTGAAACACTTCTGGGTGTAATGCCCATTCGGTTTCCTGAATGGTGTGTCGACTGAGAATATCCGCTTCCCAGTTCAGAACACCTGGGACAAACACTGCTGACAATGCTGGAAGATGGAGTTCTGCCCATCTTAGAATGGGAGTTACTTCCTCCATCAATCTTTTGCTGTGAGTTCCTCTTTGAAGATTGAGGTACGCTACTGCTGTCGCATTGTCTGAGCGAATCTGGACCGGTCTTCCTTGCAGACTGTCCTTTGCCTGAACTAGAGCCATGTAAAAGGCCCTTATTTCCAACAGATTTATTGGCAGGCGACTTTCCCTTGCGGTCCATTTTCCCTGGAACCAAAGGCTTCCGAGTACCGCACCCCAGCCTTGCAGGCTGGCATCTGTTGTCAGGACTTGCTATTCTTTTATCCAAAAGGGTCTCCCTTTGTTTAAATGGTCTGTCTGTAGCCACCACGCTAGAGACCTTTTTACGTTTACTGGAAACTTTATCATCTGCTTTTTTATTGTCTGATGATTTCCGTTCTATTTGGTCAGAATAAGGTGCTGCAATGGTCTGGAGTGGAACTGCGCAGATTCCACCATGTCGAAGGTTGATACCATCAGACCCAACAGTCGCATTGCTGCATAGACTGACATTGTCTGGGCGTGCAACGCTTCCTGAGCCATGACCTGCACCTTGACTATCTATTTCTCTGGTAAGAGAACTTTCTGCAGTTGAATCCAATATGCCCACCAAATGAACCATCCGCTGTGATGGATTCAGAGACGACTTTTTCCCAAATTTATGAGCCACCTGTGTCTCTGTAAACAAACTATTGTCTGTTGAAGATGGCTCAAAAGTAAATCCTGCGCATGTGCTAGGATTAACAGGTTATTGAGGTATGGGAATATTCTTATCCCCTGTTTGCGCAGACAAGCTGCCATAACCACCATAATTTTGGTAAACACCCTGGGTGCTGTTGCTAGCCCGAAGGGCAAAGCTTGGAACTGAAAATGTTCCTGGAGGATGGCAAACCTGAGGTAACACTGATGAGACAGTGCTATAGGCACATGTAGGTAAGCATCCCGTACATCCAGAGATACCATGTAATCTCCCGGTTCCATAGCCAACATTATGGAGCGTAACGTCTCCATGTGGAACCTTGGGATCCAAATGTATTTGTTCAACATTTTCAGATTGAGAATTGGTCGAAATGACCTATTTGGCTTCTGGATCAGAAATAAATTGGAGTAAAACCCCTGTCCCCTCTTTGATGGCGGTACTGGGACAATCACACCTGACTGCAGTAATTTTTGGACTGCTTCTTGCAGGGCATTGGTCTTCGACTCTATACGAGATGGGCTGGTGCAAAAAAATCTTTGAGGATGCTGCCTCCTGAATGGGAACCCATACCCCTGAGATACCACCTTCTGCACCCAAGCATCTGTTGTTGACTGTTGCCATATGTGTGCAAAATGAAGGAGTTGGCCCCCAACCCTGGAATCCTCCAGGCGGAGGCCCGTCTCTTCAGGCCGATGGTTTCTGTTCAGGCCTGGAAGCTGGCTTTTTGCTAGCCCACTGCTTCCTATCCCTGGTTTTGAACTGGGGTTGCTTAGACTTCTCTTTAGCTTTCGCTTTGCCAACGAATGAGCAAAACTTTGAACCCTTAGACTTAGGGTTATAAGTAGCCGGAAATCTGACCACCTTTGATTCAGCCTCTGATTCTAGGATATCAGATAATGGTTTCCCAAACAATATATTACCAATGAAAGGCAATGCTTCCAATTCTTTCTTGGATTCCGCATCTGCTTTCCAGGTACGTAGCCAAACTGCTCTGCGAGCGGCTACTGTCAAGGCTGAAGCTTTAGAAGCAACTGTACCCATATCAATTGCTGCTTCCTCCAAGTATTGGGCAGATTGTCTTAAACGGCTTAAATGATACTCTTGCTCCCTATTAGAAGAGATGTCATTCTCTAGTTCCTCTATCCATTCGCCCATTGCCTTTGCTACCCAGGCCGAAGCCATAGCAGGTCTTAACACTGCTCCTACTAGAGAAAATAAATTTTTCAAAAAGCTATCTACCCTTCTGTCTGTGACATCATTTAGTGAGGTAGATGACAGTCGTAAAGCAGATTTATGCACAAGTCGCAGTACATGTGCATCTACTTTTGGAGGAACTTCTCTTTTCGAACAATCCGCAGCTGGAAATGGATAAGAATTCCATCTTTTCGGAATCTTATATTTCTTACTGGGCGTCGCCCAAGACTCATCCATCATTTCCGTCAGCTCATCTGACGCTGGGAATTCAGTTTTAACTGATTTTGTTCGTTTAAACACAGGTGCTTTAGATTTTAACACTGTCTTGGCTGGCTCTTCCAAGGAGAGAACAGCCTTCACAGCGTCAATAAGTTCAGCTACATTCTCTGAACTAAAACTCTGCGACTGATCATCATACGGAGTATTTGAATATACTGTATCATCATCTGTTATATCATCTTGTGTAGTCTGCCACATAGACGCATCTGTCTTAGTCTTACCTGTCCCTTGGTTACTTGTAGAGGCTACTGGAACAAAGCCGTAGGAAGGGAGCTGCATGTATGGGTTAATAGTGTAACCTAACCCTTGAGGTGGTGCTACCGGAGTTAAACCTGTCCGCTATTGAAGATAAAGTCTTTGCGAACATATTCCATGGTGGCTGTGTTGGTGGTTGAACCAACTCCTGTTTTCTACTTTGCCGAAAAGCAAAACAGTTTGCACACAACCCCTCATAAGTGACCAATTGGTCCATACCAATTAACCCTGTCTTACAAGATAAGCATGTTAGGGATGTAGGAGTGCTTGATAAATTCTCGTCACTTTTGCCGCTCACAGACATGGTAATAGTCAGTTAATGACTAAACAAATTGTGCCTGAAAATCACCTATATAGGAGTATATAGAAGTGAGATCAATCTGACCACAGCCGTGCACCTGAATTGAGGGTCAGAACAGGACTGACAACATAGAAAAGTCAGCACACATACTAGCAGTCAGTCACATGTTAAGGCATTAGACATTGTCATATGAGAATACAACCCCCATAACAACTTACAAGTAGGAAAATTGTACTTCTGTTTCAACTGGTTCTTTTTCAACATAACATGCAGAAAACACAGTAATATACAGATCTCATATGCAATATGTACTAAAAATTAACAATTCATACTAACAAGTAGAGAGAATTTTTAGTACTGTATACCCTTCCTCCGTAGAGCGGGATATAGGGAGACTCACCGCATTTCAATATCCAAGCAAATGTGCTCGTAAGACGCTGAGTGGATTCAGACGCTACTGATGTACACTACCGCTCCTGATAATGGACACAGTTGATCACTGACGGACACGGATGCTTCAGCGACTTCCACGTGTATGCAGACGCTAAGGCCTGCGACTCCATCTAGGCGGGATCTCTAGTGTACACAACCGCAGCGTCTAAGCTGCGACCGAGTACCCTGAGACGGAAGTGAGGTCATTCAGTTCATGGACGGGAGACACGCGGAAACTGGTCATGAACTCGAAGGGGCGGCCAGGAGAGCGTCTGAATCCCCCTGTTGACTTAAACTCTAAGGATCGCGGCCTCTACCTAGTCCTGGCGCCTATGATCCCTAGAGCGTAACGCTGTCGCACCAGAGATGTTCGGCGCATCAACACACTGTTTGTAGTCTCCATCAATACAGTGTAGCTGTTTCCGGACCCCTCTAGTAAGAGGAAATCCATAGACTTACCTTCCCCCCATGCTCCGGCCACAGCCTGGTTACGTCTGCTGGACCTGCTAGAACATCCGACACAGACGCCCGTCGAGACAGCACTGTACCGCGAAGGTAAGCGTTGTTGCGACCCGGTGGGGAGTTGTTGGAGCGACTCTTTCCAGTATGCGTTGAAGACGCTTTTAAGAAAAGTTGCTCAAAAAAACATAGTAAGTCTATAAAAATAACATAATAAAAGCTTCAGGCTGCTTTATTCACAGCAGCCCTGTGACCATGCGGCTTCCTGCCGCACCAAGCAAAAAACAGATTTGACTGAGTCAGTGAGCGGGACTATATGGTAAAGCCCCGATGCATCCTGGGAGGCCAGAAAGCTTGTGACCGTGTTGGTGCCATTTCCGCTGTCGCTCAACCATATCCCAATGTTATCCGGTGGATAATCCTGTGGACCCAGCCAGAGAAAGTTCCAATTGAAAGACTTCTATGTAATGCAATTGCGTTTGTTATATTAATACACCAAAATATAAGGAATTCATCTATAATCTGCTCAGAACAAAAACTTATGTATACACAGCAATCAGAGTTTAAAGCATCTGACTTTAATGATACATGGAAATCCTGTGTCAGGTGTATAGTTCTAGTCTGCAGGCTAATTGGGAATTTATCAAACCTTCTAAAGAGGACAAGTGGAGAAGTTGTACATTGCAATCAGCTTCTGGGATCAGTATGATTTACCGAAAGACACAATACCAAAGGTCATAATCCCGACAGCCATTGACTGACGGTCAAAATACAGACATTCATTATGCCGACATGTTCCAAATGCAGACAGAATACAGACATTTGAAATGCCATCATGTCAAAACACCGACATGTTTTTCTGGGGGGTTTTGTGTCCATATCGACATAGATACGGTCTAAGTGTTCTGCGTCCCCTCGCATGGCTCACTGCGCTCACCATGCTTTGGGCACAACGACTCACTGTGCTCGACACACTATTATATTACCCCTCCAGGTCCACTGGGATGGTAAAGTCTGTTTTTGGGCAAAAATTCCATAAAAATGTATGTCAGCATTTTGACATGTTGGCATTTTGACTGTTGGTCAATGGCTGCCGGGATTATTAGTCGGTATTGTATCAGTCGGTAAATCAACTGCTACCCCAGCTTCTACCTATAGTATCTTGCAACTAGTACATTCTATAAAATGATAGATAAAAACTGATTGGTGTCTATGGATAGCTTCACTTTATGTTTGATACATCTCTTCACGAATCTCCATCCAATGTGTATCACTTCACATAATCTGCCTTAATTTACTTCTTCCAGCATACATATTCAGGTTTTTTTTTCAAATGCAGCTCTATTTTTCTTTGTTGCTTGAAAAATGTATAATTGTTTATTTTACTGCTATTTTTAAATGACCACAATTAACCCCCCCCCCCCCCCCAAAAAAAAAGGGACTGAGATTTCCTAGTAGATTCTTTTTGACTGCATGACTATTTTAATAAGAGACTGTAGCAGTATCCAAATGCACGTGGTAATTAACAGCACGGCAAAAACGGGCTAAAATAGTGAGATAGCATATTAGGCTGTCCAATTATAGCCCATTTTTATTGTGCAGTAAATGACCCATTTTTGGGTGATAACACATTGGTTCCAGGATAAGTTCCCGGACCCATGCATTACCGCACAAAAATGGGTCTCCACCTGCTGGTTATCGCGGATTATGCTTTGAGTGCCAGAAGAACTCAAAACATAATCCCCGATAAGTGTCACTTATCAGTGTTAACTGGATAGCTCAGGGTCGATCTATTAGCTGTGGTAAATTACAGCAGTTAACTGAATACCGTCCTGTACCTCATTTGACATCCTCATGTAGTGTTAATATATCATGTACCAAGTGGCAGAACTGTATTTGACCCTGTTTTCTCTATTTGATAATGATTCAAAACGCAAGACGCTCCTTCATACTGGAAGACATAAATTTAAACAAACATCCTCCTGCCATCTGTAGCTGAAGAAGTACCTATTGGAGAGTTTACTTATCTTATGAAACTCTGGAAGGTGGATTACCATAATGAAATGGACTTTTGTGGACGGGAGGCATTCAATATGCCGGCTGTTCGGATCCCGGCGCTCAGTATACCGGCGCCGGAATGCCGCCAACTATTCTCCCTCTTTGGGTGTCCACGCAACCCCTGGAGGGACAATAAATAGCGTGGCGCGCATAGCGCAACCACCGTGCCCGCAAGGGGCTCTTTTGCGCTCACCCTGCTGCCTGCATGCCAGCGGTCGGGATCCCGGCGCTGGTATGCTGGATGCTGGGATCCCAAGTGTTGGCATAACGTACTACACCCCTGTGGACATTTAATTTAATATGTAAGGTGTGTGCTGCAATTTCATGTACCATAATATAAGAATTAAAAGAACAAATGTCTACAATTTTTAGAAATACTTTCATTGTAACTTCAAACGTCTCAGTACTACACACATGTCATTATAATTTCTTGAAGGCTTTGAAAAAAAAAAAAAAAAAAAAAAAGGAAAAAATTATAACTTAAAATACAAAAATGTGCAGAAGTGTGCATGTTTGCAAATTCAAAATAGTCAATATTTTTAATGGAATATATATATTAAAAAAACTTTCTATAATTAAGGAATCTAGGCAATTGCTAGTATAAAATTTTAAACACTAGAGGAGAAACAAACTGAGTAATCATTTAGACAAACCTCACAAATTGCTTAGGTGCTAAATTGTTCAAACTAGTCATTGTAACATAAAATAAATGTAAAAACCGTCAACATATTACATCACTTAAAGCTGCGTTTTAAACTCTGGTACATTACATGTGAAAATATATCATAATGTTCTTTCTTGAATGGTTAAGAGCAAAACAACAAAATGTCAGTTAGGGAGTCAGGTGTTCCTGCTCTAAATAAAGAATAAATTACCTTTTAAAAAACTTCACCTTTCCCTAAAACCCCTTGAAAATTATAAGTGAATGCACTTTAAGTTATTTTGGTAACAAAAATACAACCAAAATTTAAACTGATTTTAGAAAGTTCATGAAAAATATTTGGAACAAACAAGAATGAAATCACACACAATGTTAAAAGTACTGTTGAGACACAACTGCTACTAGTATTTTTAAATAAATATATATTTTTTTGCCATTATTATCTTTGACAACAACATAGGCTTATTTTGAAATAACTTGCAGATTCTGAGTAGATTGTGGTAATTCTTGCTACTCATAAATGAGTGATTGAAAGATCCTGGCATATATTTACCGAAGAAGAAGATCAAGAGCAGAGTATACATTTTGGCACAGAACACACAACTCATCTTAACCTTTCAAAGCTGTATGGACTTGCCATGTTTTACACTTTAAAAAAGTAGACATAGGTCCGGGTGTACATTAGTATTGTTTGCTTGACATTCAATAAAGTGTTCAATCCATGTTTCATTTAGAGGCTAATCTTAACATAAAAAAAAAAAAAAATGGACTGAAATTAGGTGACCTGATAAAAATATAGTTTTACTTATCACCACATAGCGGATCAGGTAGCAAAGCTGGCAATCTGGTACTAGTTAGCAATACCAACAGATCGGCTCTCTTGTTTGATTGTGCCTTATTTAACTTGTTATTAAATAAACACTATATAAACATTAAAATTGAACAGGGACTGAACGAGTATGAGGAAGGATATCCTGGTCTGAAAATTAAATGCAAGTAAAACTTTGAACTTTATTCATATCATTTAGTTCCACCAAAAACTAATATTTTATTAGAACATAGTGGAATTAGCCATCTAAATGGTATTATCCTACAAAGGTCACTTTGCCAATATGTCCTACCTATATGATCATTAATCTCCTAAAATAAATTTGAAGGGTAATTATCACCATGGGCTTCAGTAATTAAATAAAAAAAGGCATAATCTCACTTGCCTAATAACTTTTACACTGGATTCCAAGTTATCTATAGTAGATTTTTCTAAGAGTAATCTAGGGTCACAACAGTGTCAGGATTTTTTAATTCAATTACTCTAATCTTCCATATACCCCTAAATATCTTGCCAAGGTTAAGAATTGTTACAGCTACAAAAACAAAATACTACAGTATGCCTCATGGTGCCAGACTTGCAAGAGTGCCTTTATCTAGAAAACACTGATATTCTAGTATTGTAGTTGGTCAGTTTAGATTTATCGCATAATTTTTCCAATTTTGACAATATCATTTAATCTAATAATCACAGGAAAAGAGAGCAATGCTCTGTACATAGAACCTCTAGCATCTGGATCAATCACTTCTTTGGTATCATTAAAAAAAATAATATCCAAATTCTCTCTGACTACATAGAATTCTTATAACATTAAATATTATTCAACATTTTATTCAAATATTTGTGTCCCTGCAACCCTAGTTCTCATGTTTAAAATTGGGAATTAAAACTGAAAATGCAGAATTCAAATTTAAAATCTGTGATTACAGCAAGAGTACGAAAACAGTGTGATAATTCAATCTTTGAATTAGTGCAAGCTACAGAGTTTATCTACCAGTTATTCAGATTTAATTTAATGTGTTCAGGTATAAATGTCCTTTGGTTTTTTGTGGGTTTTTTTTTGTTAATTTGTTTTAATATTAAAATTGAATAGCTGGTTCTTCTGATAAACAAAAGTATATCTAGATTGTATACACATAAGGCAAATGGCAAATATATCGAACAATCAGGTAGCAGTTTCTTGGAACAAGAGTAATGTGATTGGTCAGTTAGTGAACTTGAATAAGACAGTATCTGGAAAAAATTTAGTATCATCACACAGCAAGCCAGTACTGGTTACATGTATTACATTTACCTTGTTCTACTACTTTCCACCTTACACAGAGAAATGGGGACAACTGCTGCGTAATAAAAAAGCGGCTCGTCTCTACACACTATTCAGTAACCAATTAACTTTTCTTTCCACTAAGAGAAAGGCCTGAAAAACAAGCCAGTCTGACAGCTAAGATAACTTTTTTTGTTTTTTAATCATAGAGAATACTGAAAAATTATTTGGTTGAATGCAAAAAGATTTAAGATGAAAATTGACAAGAGTTGATATCTACTCAGGGGTTGACATAAATGGGATGAGATAAATTGCTAACAAATTGATAATTTAATTGTTGGGGAATTACATAAATTAAGTTAATAAAAGAGGGAATGCTCAGACTGCAACAGGTCATTCTCAACACAAATGAGAAAGGCAAAAACAGAAAATGAATACAAAACCTGTCTAACCTATCAGAAGTAATGACACTTCTGCCTGGGGTGTAACAGGGACCTGTGTGACACATTAAGGCATTTGGACCAAGCTTGGGCCAATCATGCACTAACACACATCGCACATTCCTACACTTCCTTGCAAACATGACTCCTGACCTGATGTACTGGCTTATGTTTCCCCAATTTAGATAGAGATATATATATATATATATATATATATATATATATATATATATATATATATATATACATATACATATACACACACACACACACACATATATATACATATATATATATATACATATATATATATATATATATATATATATACACACACATACTTTGATATATATATATATATATATTTATGTTATATAAATTTTTTCGCATTTTTATTTTAAATTACTGCTCATCTCTAACGAAGTGCTGTGCTTTTATCTGCTGAGTACTGTTACCAGTGTCTTTTCCTGAATCCAGAGCCAAGAGGCTACTACAAGAAGTTCCCAACTCCCCTCTGTGCTTGGGGATGCTGTTGGGACGATATCTGAAACAGTCTTGGGCCATAGAGGCCTTGTACTCTGATGCCGCTTATGCATGTCAATGTGTCCTTCGGAAGCTGCAACTACTGAGGGTTCTTCAGGATACGACCATGTCTGAAATCATACACATGTCGGCACAGGAATACTAGCGCTGGGTCGGTGCTGTCTGCAACCCTGCGATGTACTGGGGTGCAATACTCTTCAGAGGGAGGGACAATCAAGGCCTTCCTGTTTGAACAGCCCTCCTTTCGACGCTTTACCAAGGCACAAAATCTAAAAGGAATTGCACAGTCAGAGCAATATAGTTTCTCTTTAAAGATACATAATTTACTTAAACTGTATGCATTGAAAACTCATTTAAAAAGAAAAACAACAAAGACTACACTTTATTGAAAAGTTGATGTAAGGAAAACACATGCATCTGGTCTATCATTTTGCTGAATGATATACTAAACTTCCATTTAATTAATATATATATATATATATATATGGATATATATAGATAGATATATAGATATATATATAGCACGGCAGTGCCACCTCATTAGTATTCTGCTGCTCTGTCCCACCCCATAACCCTGTCCCATCACATCCTCCGGCTCCCACTGCACAGTCATGTTGGAGATAGAACAGACCTTAGAGAATTATTACATAGATGTATTCCCCTGTTCTGTACACCCAAGTTAATAAATGAAAATATGTAAAAAACAAAAACAACAATAACATACCCATACAATATGCATCCCTGAACAATTACAGAAAATAAGAAAACTATACTGACAAAAATATATGAAAAAATAACCTATAACATAATCATATGTTGCTGAATGAATTATATCAATTACAAATACACCAATTTCCTGGTTAGGATTCAGCTCAATATGAAATCATAGTGGACAAGATTTTCCTGAATCATGCACTATTTCTAAATATTCATTTTCATACTGAGCAGGAATTACTTAAATCATTTTTTGATAATGACTTTTAATAATTGGATTAAAAAAAACAAAAACTGTGAAGTGCCCACACAAAAATCATCTTATATCAGCCCCAAAAATATTAAAAACAGTCCACAACAATAAAAACAAATCCACACAAATAAAATCAAACATTCCCCGGACATTGTGTTTGTTCCACCTTTAGCTACAAAAAAAAAAAAAAATTCATACCCACCATTCACAATCCAGGGCTGAACTAAGTAATTTGGCAGATGTAAAAAAAAATAATTAGTAACAGTGGGTCCAAACCTGGGGTGTCCTAATACACAAATGGTCTCCACCCAGCTCACAGCCCCAGATGTACTTATGGAACATAACTGAATGTCTGGGGGGATTTTTGATTATTTTTTTGTGGATTTGTTTTTATTCTTGTGGACTGTTTTTAATAGGTTTTTTTGGGGGATATAAACTGATTTTTTGGAACTATTTTTCACTAGTGTGCAGGTTATTAAAGAAAAAGAATGCTCGCCATAGATCCAGTAATTACAACCTACATTAATGGTTCTGGATAAAAGATACCTTTTTGTGAACAAGCAGATAAATACTAGGAGAGTGTATTACCTATAGAGAGCTGAGAACAGGACTAGTTTATTATACATAATTTGAGGTGATTTACCAAAGAAACCTTTATATGAATGTTAGCGACGGTTATCTTTTTTGCAGAAAATGTGTTGTATTCGCATCGCTATGCGAATAAGACGCACAAGCAGACTATGCTAATTAAAATTATATGCAGCATGTCTATATTCTGTGTGCTACCATGGCTGTATCAACTGGTGTGAATACCAAGTCCGCTTGTAAGTCCTGTGTGTGGCCGCTCTGCCGCTATAAGTTTTGAGTGATGCTGCAACTGAGCAAACAGGAGATCAAGGCTGGTGAGCAGTGAGATGGAGGCAGCAGTAGTACAAAAAGGCCTCTATTGACTTGTTTAGCTCCTATTCAGGAAGTTTTTCACTCAAACTTACATCGGACTGGCTCCTCCCCCCTCCCTGTGGACAAGCATCAGTGGAGGGTGTGTGGCTGTTAGAGGAGGTCCTCGCTACACACAGAACTTACAAGCGGGCTTGCCATTCACACCAGCTGTTATCGGCTGTTCACGGCAGCTCTTCCACTTCCGTGGTTGAAATGCTGTAAGATCGGGCACAGTGAGACCCGGCCCGAAGCAGCCGTGTATGCAGGTACTATACCTTTAATTTGAGCACAGATCGGCATCAGAGTCTGCACACTGGAGAATATTCTAGTGGAGAACCATACAAACTAATCTTATGAATTGCTGTGATTTTATACTACTCAAATGAGTTCTTATTACAATTGATCCAGCATAGTCATACTGTAGTTCTATGGAGAATATCTATGGAGCTCTGACTGGTTATCTTCTGATGAGCAGTGTTTAGTAGGAGTGTATAAACCATACATCCATTACAATACTTTGTAGTTATATAGGTCTGTGCATTTGTAAATTTGTTACTAACTTTTTATCCATTACTGGCAGCATTATCGGGAATTTGTTATTGATATTAGAGATTTTATATTGTGTGTGTTTCTACAATAAATGTTTATATGTATATATATATATATATATATATATATATATATAGAGAGAGAGAGAGAGAGAGAGAGAGAGAGAGAGAGAGAGTCAGAAAACGCCCGTATCTAATTGGGCCATCAAGCACCATTACTTAATACAGTATATCTTTTTCACCATTGCAGCGTAGTTTTTTCTTTCACGCTTTTTAATAATTACTATGTACTGCCAGGTGGCTAGTGAAATTGATATTAGCAGCAGCATATGGTGATGATCTACTGACCGATCATTATACACAGCTACATTATACTAAATATAAATCTACAGCCACTGGTTGCCCAGCACCAGGATTTAGCAGTTTAGGCTTTACAGACAGCTGAAATCCATTTTTCTTTATCCACATACGAAATGCTACGCTACAGTTTTTCTCTAGGAAAAGACTGTAATGTAGCATTTTGTATGCAGCTACAGCCCAGTCACACACAGAATATAGGAAGCCACATATCATTTTGATCAGCAAAAGCTGCTTGTGTGTCCTATTTGTGTCGCTTTGCAAATATGATGCACTTTCATGGAAAAAGTTGCATGAAAAGACGATTGGCGCTACAAAGTCACGCCACAGCATGGTGTGACTAGAAGGGCTGTTTAACGTGCAGGGAGGCTAGACGTAAGTGGACACATTGTACATTTTATTTTTAGTTTATTCTTTATATTATTCAATTCTACATGCTAATGTTATTGTACCAATTGCGTTTATTTGTCCCTACGTATGCAAGCAATTGAGACGTTCTGGAGTGGGTTTGATTTTTGCCATACAGTGATGTTTTAGGCAGAGCTCCGTCCCAGTGCACACTGCACTACGCTATCACTAACCCTCCACCCCCCTTCCCACCACAGCATCTGTAGCTTGCGGACAGCTGTATGCTGAATTTAAAAAAATATATATATGTGCCCTCCAGCGGGATTTTCTCCTCCCAAAAAATTGCAACCACATCTTTTTAATTAAATACTACCGGTATGAGAAGCAAGCATACCCACGGTAATTCAAAAACAGACGCAAGGTCTGTGGATTTTTTTTGGTGGGCAATATCCTGCACTTAACTGAATATGCCTCAGAGTCTTATCTTGCATACCTGCTCCACTGAGTATTAACAGTCCTGTACTGAAGCAAACCCCCCTTTTTTCCTACATTCACTATTTTACTTAAATGCTGTTGTGTATGGTTTGCACTTTCTTTGTAGGGTCATTTAGATTCTATTTACAGTGCTGGTTCAGCTGTGCTTCCCAAGTGGTGAACTTAAATCAGGCCAAAAAACAATAGGACAGATGTATTAACCTGGAGAGGAGATAAAGAAGTGATAAAGCAGTGATAAGCGCAAGGTGATAACGCACCAGCCGATCATTACGGATATGAAAAATGACAGTTACAGTAGGAGCTGACTGGCTGGTGCGTTATCACCTTGCACTTATCTCTGCTTTATATCTTGTCCAGGCTTCATACATCTGCCCCAGTAGCCTTTGTTTTGTTACTGAAAGGAATATGCCTTCAAAATATATTTCTCTTAGATCCTAGAGGATGCTGGGGTCCACATTAGTACCATGGGGTATAGACGGGTCCACAAGGAGCCACTGGCACTTTAAAAGTTTAATAGTGTGGGCTGGCTCCTCCCTCTATGCCCCTCCTACCAGACCCAGTTTAGAAAATGTGCCCGGAGAAGCCGGTCACAGCTAAGGGAGCTCCTAGAGCTTCTTTGGTTTTATTTTTTTTCTAAGAGTAATTTAGGCACAGGGAGACTGCTGGCAACAGCCTCCCTGCTTCGTGGAACTTAGGGGGGAGTAGTATCCAACCCTGAGAGGTTAATGGCCACTATCTCCGCTGACAGGACACTGAGCCCCTGAGGGTGATGATCGTTAGCCGCCCGAGGCGACCGCTCACTCCCACAGCATGCCGCCACCCCCTAACAGAGTCAGAGTGAATGGCGGCAACAGGGTGGGAGCGCAGTACTGATACTGCGCTCCGGAAGGCTCAGCGGTACAGCAGGTGCGGCGCTATGAAGGGCGCCCTGGGTCAGTGCAAATACCCTTACACTGGTCACTCAGGCTATCAGGGACTCCGGTAAACGCTCCTAGCATAATACCTCAGGCCAGTATAAAATTTCAAATAGTGCGGGAAGACGCGCCATGTATGGGGGCGGAGCTTCTCCTCAGATCGGACCCAGCAGCTCACCAGCGACATTTGTAAATTCGCTGTGTAGTCTATTAAGGGTACACAGTCTGCGCCAGGCAGTTCTTATATAACTGTCTCTGGGGCGCTGTATGTGCTGGCTCCAAACTCCAAACTCTGTCTCTCTCTGAAGGTACTTGGGGGAAACTGTGTCTGACATTTTCCTGTGTGCGTGTGTGTGTGAATATGCAAATTCTCATATAACCATGTCCAGGGACTCTGTGTCTTATGCTGCAGAGGAGGTATCTTCTCCAGGAATCCGTTCCATGTACCCAGGAATATAATATCATGTCTCAGACTTCTGAATCTGAACCACAATGGCTGGCTTCCATTAAGGGAATGTTATCTCAGATTTCTACTTGGGTAGCCCATACGGAAACTCAGGTTTTAAGGAAGTCTATGGAAGTTTGGTCAGGTTCTGTTCCCTTTACTTCTAAATCCCCTAGCATATACCCAAAGAAACGTGCACTTACCCAGATTATGTAAGCCGACACGGATACAGACTCTGACACGGCAGACGGTGATGGGGATGTGCTGAGGGGGGTGGCATCCCTTGCAAAGGGTGTGCAGCTCAGGATTGAGGCCATTAGGGATGTGTTACACATTACTGTCACACCACCATGAGCAGGTTGAGGAGGCTTACTTCTCAGACAATAAGAAAACCTCGCTAACCTTCCCTGCGTCTAAAGAATTAAATGCATTATTTGAAAAGTCCTGGGAAACCCCGGAGAAAAAATTTCAGATACCAAAAAGGGTTCTGGTTGCTTTTCCCTTCCCTGAGGAGGATAGGAAAAAATGGGAAAACCCACCCATAGTTGACGCATCTGTCTCCAGACTGTCTAAAAAGGTGGTTTTACCTGTCCCTGGATCTACCGCGTCAAAAGAACTGGCTGATTGTAAGATTGACACTACTCTCAAAACCATATACACTGCTTCAGGAGTGGCGTTAAAGGCCCACTATTGCCTGTGCATGGATTTCTAAAGCCATAGTAAAGTGGTCAGGCACATTACTAGAGGACTTAGATACGATAGATAGAAGTGACATTGAACTGTTTTTATGTAACATACAGGGATTCTGCGGGTTTCATGGTAGAGTCCATGAAGGACTCCGGGTACTCTGAATGCAAGGATATCTTATATGGCTGTCTCGGCACGCAGAGGACTCTGGCTACGCCAATGGTTAGCAGATTTCACTCCTCTGGTGGCTGCAAATGCCTCACCTTCTGGAGGCCGCAGGTTCAGGGTTCAGAACTGGATCCTTCTAACCATGGATGCATGTCTCAGGGGTTTGGGCGCAGTCACTCAAGGGGAAACCTTCCAAGGAAGGTGGTCAAGTCTGGAATCCATTCTTCCAATAAACATTCTGGAACTGAGAGCCGTATAAAACGGTCTTCTCCAAGCGGCACATCTTCTGCAAAATCAGGCCATTCAAGTACAGTCGAACAATGTTACAATGGTGGCCTACATAAACCGACAGGGAGGCACGAAGAGCAGAGCTGCTATGTCAGCGGTAACAAGAATCCTCCTCTGGGCAGAAAAGCACGCAGTGGCACTGTCAGCAATCTTCCTTCCAGGAGTGGACAACTGGGAAGCAGACTTCCTCAGCAGGCACGATCTCCATCCAGGAGAATAAGGCCTCCATCCAGAGGTGTTCACAGAGGTGACAAGTCTTTGGGGCGTAACTCAAATAGACATGATGGCTTCACGACTCAACAAGAAACTTCGGAGGTACTGTTCCAGGTCAAGAGATCCAAAAGCAGTGGCGGCGGATGCCCTGGTAACACCGTGGGTGTTCCAGTCAGTGTATGTGTTCTCTCCACTTTCTCTCATTCCAAGAATTCTAAAACTCAAAGAGCCTGACACAGGCTAGGAAAGGAGTAACGTCTCAACATTATCATCGCATTTGGAAAAAGTATGTGTCTTGGTGTGAGTCCAAGAAGTTTCCTACGGTGGAGTTTCAACTGGGACGGTTTCTCCTCTTCCTACAAGCAGGTGTGGATATGGGCCTGCGTTTGGGATCCATAAAGATCCAGATTTCAGCTTTATCCATTTTCTTACAGAAACAATTGGCTGCCCTCCCTGAGGTTCAGACCTTTTTGAAAGGGGTTCTGCACATCCAGCCTCCCTTTGTGGCACCGATGGCACCCTGGGATCTTAACCAGGTGTTGCATTTCTTGCAATCAGATTGGTTTGAGCCTTTATAGGAGGCTGAGGTCAAGTTTCTCACGTGGAAGGCTGTCACATTGTTGGCCTTAGCTTCTGCTCGACGTGTGTCGGAATTGGGGGCTTTGTCCTGTAAAAGCCCATACTTAATCTTCCATGAAGATAGAGCTGAGCTCAGGACGCGTCAGCAGTTCCTTCCAAAGGTTGTGTCGGCTTTTTATATCAACCATCCTATTGTGGTGCCAGTAGCTACAGACTCTTCGATTACAACAAAGTCATTGGATGTTGTGAGGGCTTTGAAGATCTATGTGAAGAGGACTGCTCGTCACCGGAAATCGGACTCTCTGTTTGTCCTTTATGATCCCAAGAAATTTGGGTGTTTTGCTTCTAAGCAGACGATTTCTCGCTGGATCAGGTTCACTATTCAGCATGCATATTCTGCGGCAAAACTAGAGTGTCCAAAATCTGTTAAGGCCCACTCTACTCGTACGGTGGGTACTTACTCGGCGGCTGCCCAGGGGGGGTGGGTGTTGGCTTTACAACTTTGCCAAGCCGCTACTTGGTCAGGGTCGAACACAATGCTAAGTTCTACAAGTTCGATACTTTGGCCTCTGAGGACCTAAAGTTTCGTCAATCAGTTCTGCAGGAGCCTCCGCGCTCTCCCTCCCATTCTGGGTGCTTTTGTACATCCCCATGGTACTAATGTGGACCCCAGCATCCTCTAGGATGTAAGAGAAAATAGGATTTGAATTACCTACCGGTAAATCCTTTTCTCGTAGTCCGTAGAGGATGCTGGGCGCCTGCCGAGCGCTTAGTTATCCTGCAGTGGTTACTTGGTTCACTACTGCTTTGTTCTTAGTTACTGTAAGTACTGCGTTGTTATTCAGCTTTTGCAGAGTTTTCAAGCTAGGTAGCTTGCTTTGCCTCGTTTGTGTGAGCTGGTGTGAATCTTGCCCGGGGCTTTAAAAGAAACTGGTACCAATGATGATAATATAATATGCTATGTGGAGATTAAGAACAAAGAAAAGAAACCTTTCAAGGCATATAGGGATCTGTGTTAAGATGAGCACCCCCACTAAGGGAGAGAGTGTCCTCTGGCAATGAACAAATTGAGGATGGTGTGAAAAGAAACCTTTATATGAGTATTCCCTACTGAGAGGAGGTTAGTCTAGAGGTGCGAACCCTAGGAAGGAAATTACCTATTGAACACGGAGGGAGTTCGTGTGAAATCTTTACGAATTTACAGACAGTAGCGCTTGTGGACTACTCTATTTGTTTGTGATATGTGTGTATTTAGGAGTGGTGGTCCTAAAGAGTTTAGTACATAGCGGCTACGTGGCGCAAGTTACATCTCTCTAGTTATATTAGCGTTAGTTAAGTGTCCTGTAACTGCACAGTGCTGGATGCAGGCGGCTTTATAAAGGAGACAGAGCCCAGCAGTCCCAAGATCAGCGCAGCATGAGAGAAATGGCGCCCAAACGCTGACAGGTAGTGAGGGAGGCAGAGAGGAGCAGCTCCAGGGCGGGAACATTTGCAGTAAATGGCTCCTGGGGCTGGGGGAGGGGCTACAGGCCAGAGCCTTATCCCCTTGCTGGACTTCACCACCAGGTACTGTGGGCCATAATAAAAACGTTTTTTATATAAACCGACCAGTGCCCCTGCCATGGTGGTCTAGTGGGTCCCTGTACGAACAAAGTGTCCATGCTAGTGCGCGCGGTCCATCTCCTGCGGATCGCGATTTGCAGCGGGTCCCATCTGGGGGACCCTCTTAACTCGTCCCTTGGTGCAGCAACGCGATCCTGGAGAGCAGCGGCGAGTGTGTGTGCCCTAAAGTAGACCAGAGCTCTCCGCTGTAAGTACCCGCAACCAGTGCGCTGGAGTATACAGCACCGCTGGGGGAGGTGATGGAGCTGCAGTATAAGATGTCCCTTGAAGTCTTCTATTTTTCTTCATAAAAGCTCTTTTCAGGGCTGCTGGAGCAGCCCTCCCTGTTAGTGACCTGCCTGCAGGGCACCAACTTAGAAACTGAGCTCCTGTGCACGGAGGCGGGGTTATAGATGAGGCGGTGCAAGGCATCCTGGGACAGTCAAAGCTTTAGCCTGTTGGTGCCTCGGATCAAGATCCTACTCTACACCCCGATGTTATTCCCTGTGGAATACAGTGTAGCCCGCTGCAGAACGTTTTATTGATATCATTTCACCATCTATCAAAGTTCAAATTTGCAAATGCTTCCCATTTACAATGTGGTTTGAAACTAGGCTACTTCTTCAAGATGACCCAATTTCCGTTTCTTGATTTACAAACCCTGTTTTTTTATTTGGATGTCCCACACATGCATATTTGCTCTTTTTTATTCTATTTTTGTTTAGTACACGTTTCATATCTGTACTATTATGTTATATTACTTAACTTGGTCTTGAGATTGCGCCATTGTGCCACTGTACGTCAGCAACACTGTTTCGAACTATTAATTTTTTATGTCACTTGTAAGCATCACTGCTTTCATTTTGCAAGTGTATTTCATTGCTTTTTTCTTTTTATATATTTATTTCAAAGTTAAATAACTATCAGTGTTCGCTTTATAGTATATCTTCTAGTCTAATATAACTATGAGTGATTTAAAACAATCAGGTCATGCTAACTGCCAGTCACTGCCTATTGGGGTTCCCATTTAGATGCTTCCTACCTCCTGCTCATCGGAATCAAGGAAGCTTCTGCTATAAGTGACTTGGGAAATGTCAGCTCCGCACCTATAATCTAAGTAAATTATATAGTTCTTTTGCAGTCTGGGGACGCATTGCTGCTCACAGTGCTTTACACTGTGGCACATACTGTAAGTGCTATATAGTTAGTCAGCAGGCAATAATTCAATTGCTTTAACATATCTTGCTCTTAGATATTTTAAAAGTCCTTGGTTCTTGAATGATCTAAGCCCTGCATCTGTTTGGAGGTCTGAGACAGTATAGGGCAGCGATGGGGAACCTTCGGCCCTCCAGCTGTTGAACTACACATCCCAGCATGCCCTGCAACAGTTTTAGCATGGCCAAATAGTAAAACTGTAGCAAAGCATGCTGGTATGTGCAGTTCAACAACTACACATACCAACATACCAGTTCGAGGGCCAAAGGTTCCCCACACCTGATAACAGGATTTTAATTAACTACCGGTAAATCCTTTTCTCGTAGTCCGTAGAGGATGCTGGGTACATTAGTACCATGGGGTTTTGACGGGTCCCTTGGGAGCCATGGGCACTTTAAGAGTTTAATAGTGTGGGCTGGCTCCTCCCTCTATGCCCCTCATACCAGACTTAGTCTAGAAACTGTGCCCGAGGAGACGGACAAACTTCGAAAGAAGGAAATACACAGGTAGTGGTGAGATTCACACCTGCTCACACATAAAAAGGCAAACCAGACTAACCTGTCTGAACAAGTTCGGCAACAGCTGAACAACAGTACTTAACCAAGTAACAAAGCAGTACTGAACTAAGTACCTACTGCAGGAAAACGAAGCGCCCAGCATCCTCTACGGCCTACAAGTAAAGGATTTACCTATAGGTAATTAAAATCCTATTTCCTCTTACGTCCTAGAGGATGCTGCGGTCCACATTAGTACCATGGGGATGTACTAAAGCTCCCAGTACAGGAGGGAGAGCGCGGAGGCTCCTGCGGAACTGATTGACCAAACTTTAGGTCCTCAGAGGCCAAAGTATCGAACATGTAGAACTTAGCAAACATGTTCGACCCTGACCAAGTAGCCGCTCTGCAAAGATGTAAAGCCGAGACACCCCAGGAAGCCGCCCAGGAAGAACCCACCGTACGAGTAGAGTGGGCCTTAACAGATTTTGGACACGGCAAGCCTGCCGTAGAATAAGCATGCTGAATAGTAAACCTGATCCAGCGAGAAATCGTCTGCTTAGAAGCAGGACATCCAACCTTGTGGGGATCATAAAGGACAAACAGAGCGTCCGACTTCCTGTGACGCGCAGTCCTCTTCACATATATATTCAAAGCCCTCACAACCTACAAGGACTTTGAAGGAATTGAGTCAGTAGCCACTGGCACCACAATAGGTTGGTTAATATAAAAAACCCGAAACAACCTTTGGAAGAAACTGCTGACGCGTCCTGAGCTCAGCTCTATCCTCATGGAAATTTAAGTAAGGGCTTTTACTGGACAAAGCCCCCAATTCTGAAACAAGTCTAGCAGATGTCAATGCCAACAGTGTGACAGCCTTCCGAGTGAGAAACTTGACTTCCACCTCCTGCAAAGGCTCGAACCAATCCGATTGCAGGAACTGCAGCACCATGTTAAGATCCCAAGGTGCCATAGGAGGCAGAAAGGGAGGTTGGATGTGCAGAACCCCTTTCAAGAAAGTCTGAACCTCAGGGAGGGCAGCCAATTGTTTCTGGAATAAGATGGACAAGGCCGAAATCTGGACTTTTATGGAGCCCAGGCGCAGGCCCACATCCACCCCTGCTTGCAGGAAGAGGAGAAACCGTCCCAGCTGAAACTCCAACGTAGGAAACTTCTTGGATTCACACCAAGACACGTACTTTTTCCAAATCTGATGGTAATGTTTTGACGTTACTCCTTTCCTAGCCTGTATCAGGGTAGGAATAACTTTGTTCGGAATGCCCTTCCGAGCTAAGATCTGGTGTTCCAACTCCATGCCGTCAAACGTAGCTGTGGTAAATCTTGATAAGCGAACGGCCCCTGTTGAAGAAGGTCCTCTCGAAGAGAAAGAGGCCTTGGGTCTTCCAGCAGTAACTCCAGAAGGTCCACGTACCACGCTCTTCTTGGCCAGTCCAGAGTAATGAGGATTGCCTGAACTCTTGCTTTCTTTATGAGTTTTAGAATTCTTGGGACGAGTGGAAGCGGAGGGAACACGTACACTGACTTGGAATACCCATGGAGTTACCAGAGCGTCCACCGCCACTGCCTGTAGGTCCCGCGACCTGGAACAGTACGTCAGAAGCTTCTTGTCGAGGCGGGAGGCCATCATGTCTATTTGGGGTACACTCCAAAGATTTGTTACTTCCTTGAACACCTCCGGATGGAGGCCCCACTCTCCCGGATGGAGATCGTGTCTGCTGAGGAAGTCCGCTTCCCAGTTGTCCACTCCCGAAATAAAGATTGCTGACAGCGCCACTGCATGCTTTTTTGCCCAAAAGAGGATCCTTGTTACCTCCGACATTGCAGCCCTGCTCTTCGTTCCGCCATGTCAGTTTATGTATACCACCGTCATTACACTGTCCGACTGAATCTGAATGGCTTGATCTTGTAGAAGATGTGCCACTTTGTAGCCACCATAGCGAAATCCTGGCTTTCGGTGACAGCCGTATTCTCTGGTGAATGCGAGATCCCGACCACTTGTCCAGGAGATCCAGTTGGAAGGACCGCGCATTAAATCTTCCGTACTGCAGAGCCTCGTAGGAGGCAACCATCTTTCCCAGAAGGCGAATGCACGGATGAATCAATACCCGGGCAGGCTTCAAGAAATCCCGGACCATTGTTTGTATCACCAACGCCTTCTCCCCCGGTAGAAACACCCTCAGCACTTCCGTGTTGAGGATCATCCCCAGGAAAGACAATCTCTTTGTCGGCTCCAAATGTGACTTTGGAAGATTCAGGATCCATCCATGATCCCTGAGCAGCCGAGTCATGAGAGCAATGGACTGAAACAACCTCTCCCTGGACGACGCCTTTATCAGTAGATTGTCCAGATATGGAATTATGTTCACTCCCCATCTGCGGAGTAGCACCATCATCTCTGCCATCACCGTGGTGAACACCCTCGGTGCTGTGAAGAGGTTGAATGGCAGTGCCTGTAACTGATAATGACAGTCCAGCAGTGCAAATCGTAGATAAGCCTGGTGTGGCGGCCGGATTGGAATGTGAAGGTACGCAACCTTGATATCCAGGTATACCAGGAATTCCCCCATCCTCCAGACTTGAGATCACTGCTCTGAGAGACTCCATTTTGAACTTGAATTCCCTTAAAAAAAGGGTTTAACGACTTCAGGTTCAAAATTGGTCTGACCGAACCATCCGGTTCAGTACCACAAATAGGTTTGAATAGTAACTCTTGCTTTCCAGATGAGGTGGAACCGGAACAATTACATTTGCCCTTTCAAATTTTTGAATGGCTTCCAGTAGGATAGCCCTTTCTGTCAGCAAAGCTGGTAAGCCTGATTTTAAGAATCTGTGAGGTGGGAGCTCTTGAAATTCCAGTCTGTAGCCCTGGGACACAATATTCTGTACCCAGGGATCCAGGCTGGATGATACCCAGACGTGGCTGAAAAGTCAGTCTTGCTCCCACCTGACCGCTCTCCAGGCTGAGAGGTCCCCCTGTCATGCTGAGGATTTTGAGGAAACAGTGCCAGGCTTCTGTTCCTGGGAACCTGCAGGTGCAGGTTTTCTGGATTTTCCCAGACCACCTCTGAAGAAAGTGGTAGGGACTTTGGACTTCTTAACCTTTGCGGTCCGAAAGGACTGCATTGTAGATGCAGAAAAAGATTTCTTCAGTGTCTGAGTGGCTGAGGGAAGAAAGGTTGACTTACTCGCTGTTGCCGTGTAGATCCATGCATCCAAAGCTTCCACAAAGAGAGCCTGACCTGTGAAGGGGATGTTCTCCACACTTCTCTTGGATTCCGCGTCTGCAGACCATTGGCGCCGAACGTAGGGCGTGTGTGTGATGTCAAACCAGGAACGAAATGGGCTGAGCTGATCGCAGTGTAGGAGTAAGGGGGTCATTCCGAGTTGTTCGCTCGCTAGCTGATTTTATCAGCATTGCACACGCTAGGCCGCCACCCTCTGGGAGTGAATCTTAGCATAGCAGAATTGCGAACGAACGATTAGCAGAATTGCGAATAGAAAATTCTTAGCAGTTTCTGAGTAGCTCGAGACTTACTCCTACACTGCGATCAGCTCAGCCCATTTCGTTCCTGGTTTGACATCACACACACGCCCTACGTTCGGCCAGCCACTCCCCCGTTTCTCCAGACACTCCCGCGTTTTTCCCTGACACGCCTGCGTTTTTTAGCAAACGACGGGAAATCGCTGAGTTGCTGCCCAGAAACGCCCCTTTCCTGTCAATCATTTACGGAACACCAGTGCAACTGAAAAGCGCCGCAGACGCTACAGCAAAACAGCTAAGTTTATAGTAAAATAACTAAGTGCATGCGCTCTGCGTACCATGCGCAGTTAGCCACTATTCGCAGTATAACGAAAATCGGCAACGAGCGAGCAACTCGGAATGACCTGTTAAGTCTTGAGCTACTCAGAAACTGCTAAGAATTTTCTATTCGCAATTCTGCTAATCTTTCGTTCGCAATTCTGCTAAGCTAAGATACACTCCCAGAGGGCGGCGGCCTAGCGTGTGCAATGCTGCTAAAATCAGCTAGCGAGCGAACAACTCGGAATGACCCCCAGAGTCCCTGGACATGGTAATGTGAGAAAATGTGTACACACACACACACACACACACACACACACAGGAAAATGTCAGACACAGTTTCACCCCAAGTACCTGCAGAGAGACACAGAGTTAATGGAGCCAGCACCCAAACAGCGCCCCAGTAGGCAATTATATCATAAAAGCCTGGCGCTAACTGTGCAACCTTAATAGACTATACAGTTTAAATTGTGAATAACAACTCCCCTCCCCCCCCCCGCTACCACACAGGATAGCTGGAGATATGTGGAGGGTCAGCGCTCCCTGTCAGCGTCTCTGTGTGCTGATCTGCAGGGAGAAAATGGCGCTGGTGTGCTGCTGGATCCGCTCTGAGGAGTAGCTCTGCCCCCTGTCATGGCACGTCTTCCCAAACTTTATGATTATACTGGATTGAGGTAAGTTACACAGCTGGCAGTAGAACACATTTCCTGATAGCCCAGTGACCAGTTTTAAGGGTGTTGCGCTGGCCCAGGGCGCCCCTCACAGCGCTGCACCGTAGTACAGCTGAGCCCTCTGGAGAGCAGCCTTAACGCTGCACTCACACCCGCTCCCCGCTTGCCGGGTCAGCGGTAATCTACTCACCACTGACGTCTTCTGGCTCTGTTAGGGGGTGGTGGCATGCTGTGAGAGTGAGCGGTCGCCTCGGGGACTAGCGATCATCACCCTCAGGAGCTCAGTGTCCTGTCAGTGGAGATAATGGCCATTACCTCAGAGGGTTGGATACTACTCCCCCCCCTAAGTCCCACGAAGCAGGGAGGCTGTTGCCAACAGCCTCCCTGTGCCTAACTCTATTTAACATAATAAAACTAGAAAAACTCCTATGGAGCTCCCCTAGCTGTGACTGGCTCCTCCAGGGCACATTTTCTAAACTGAGTCTGGTAGGAGGGGCTGATAGTGTAGGAGCTTCCGCAGTATAGCAAATATATATTGATTCACGCTTTTTAGCATTTATTAAGATATTTACTGTTAATCACAAAATGGGTTCATGTGTCCTTAAGAAAAATATTGCAGAGTTGGTCAGAATACTATATTTGCTGAATATCTTGTCCTAAAGCATGACTTGTACAAAGACAAATGCAACATTAAATGTATCCAAGGCGGACAAAGCAACACCAGATATATCCAAGGCTAATTGAGAAGAATGTTGAAAGAAATCTTTTGAGTTTATGTCCGAAAGACTGATAAACGAAACAATAACAATTTTCAAGGCTGTTCTAGTTGCCACTTGGAACATTGTATGACAATCGATGTATTTCAAGACATACATGGTGTATTCTGATTGGCTAAATGTATTGGCAAACATGAATCCTTTGTCTTTAAGCTATAAATAATAAAGCTATGACGGCCCCTAGCAGGTCATTTATGATTTGCATAGGTTACACATGAACTTGTGTCATCTTATCATTCATTGACCTCCAACCGGTTGCTAAAGGAACAGAATTCTGACTGATTACTGAAGAGAGTTTATAGACCAGACCTGAATAGGTTAACATACCCTAACAGGGCATAGAGGGAGGAGTCAGCCCACACTATTAAACTCTTAAAGTGCCCATGGCTCCCAAAGGACCAGTTTATACCCCATGGTACTAATGTGAACCCCAGCATCCTCTAGGACGTAAGAGAAAACAGGATTTTAATACCTACCGGTAAATCCTTTTCTCCTAGTCCGTAGAGGTGGGAGCATACAGAACAAACAGCGCCTGTTTTCCTTATCCGAGCCATTCTTGCGACATAGATTCTCAAAGCCCTGACCACATCCAGAAACTTTGAAGCAGCAAAAGGGTCAGTAGCCACTGGCACTACAATAGGTTGGTTTATATGGAAAGAAGAAACCACCTTTGGAAGAAATTGTTGACGAGTTCGTAACTCAGCCCTATCTTCATGGAAAACCAAGTAAGGGCTCTTGTGAGACAAGGCCCCTAACTCAGACCCCCTTCTTGCAGATGCCAAGGCCAACAGCATGACCACTTTCCAAGAGAAAAATTTCAACTCTATCTTCAAACCAATCCGATTGAAGGAATCGCAACACCACGTTAAGATCCCATGGTGCCACAGGAGGCACAAATGGAGGTTGGATGTGTAGCACCCCTTTCACGAATGTCTGAACTTCTGGAAGGGAGGCCAATTGTTTCTGAAAGAAAATGGACAAAGCCGAAATCTGGACATTGATTGAACCCAATCGTAGGTCCGCATCCACACCCGCCTGGAGAAAATGGAGAAAACGTCCTAACTGAAATTCCTCCGTTGAAGCCTTCTTGGTTTCACACCAAGACACATATTTTCTCCAAATACGGTGGTAATGTTCAGACGTTACTCCTTTCCTGGCCTGAATAAGAGTGGGAATGGCTTCTCTGGGAATACCCTTTCGGGCTAGTATCCGGCGCTCAAAAGGCATGCCGTCAAACGTAGCCGCGGTAAGTCTTGATACACGCACGGCCCCTGCTGTAGCAGGTCCTCGCAAAGAGGAAGAGGCCGAGGATCTTCTATTATCAACTCTTGAAGATATGGATACCAAGAACTCCTTGGCCAGTCTGGGGCAATGAGGATCGCTCGAACTCCTGTTCTCCTTATGATTTTGAGAACTTTTGGTATCAGTGGAAGTGGAGGGAAGACATATACAGACCTGAACACCCACTGGGTCACTAGTGCATCCACTGCTATTGCTTGAGGGTCTCTCAACCTAGAACAATATCTCTGAAGCTTCTTGTTGAGACGAGATGCCATCATGTCTACTTGAGGAACTCCCCAAAGACCTGTCACCTCTACGAAGACTTCTTAGTGGAGGCCTCATTCTCCTGGATGGAGATCGTGTCTGCTGAGGAAGTCTGCTTCCCAGTTGTCCACTCCTGGAATGAAAATTGCCGACAGAGCTCTTGCATGTCTTTCTGCCCAGCGGAGGATCTTTATCACCTCTGCCATTGCTGCTCTGCTTTTCGTTCCGCCCTGACGATTTATGTACGTGACTGCTGTTACACTGTCCGACTGGATCTGTACGGGTTGATCTTGAAGAAGATGTACCGCTTGTAGAAGGCCGTTATAAATGGCTCTCAACTCCAGAACGTTTATGTGAAGACAAGTTTCTTGACTTGACTATCTTCCTTGGAAGCTCTCCCCCTGTGTGACTGCTCCCCAGCCTCGGAGACTTGCATCCGGGGTCACAGGATCCAGTCTTGAATCCCAAACCTGCGTCCCTCTAGGAGGTGAGAACTGTGTAGACACCACAGGAGCGAAATTCTGGCTTTGGATGACAGGATTATCCTTTGATGCATGTGTAGATGGGATCCGGACCACTTGTCCAATAGAATACTCTGGCATGGAATCGGCCAAACTGTATGGCCTCGTAGGCCGCTACCAGCTTTCCCAACAACCGAATACACTGATGAATTGACATTTGTTGGTTTCAGAATTTGTTTGACCATTCTCTGGATTTACAGAGCCTTCTCTACTGGAAGAAATACCCTCTGTAGTTCTGTGTTCAGTATCATCCCGAGGAAGGACAATCTTGTTGTCGGTTTCAATTGTGACTTTGGAAAATTTATGATCCAACCGTGATGTTGGAGTGTTGTCAGGGTGAGTGCAACGTTCTGCACCAACTTTTCCCTGGACCTCGCTTTTATCAGGAGATCAATTATATTGACTCCTTGCTGTCGAAGGAGGACCATCATCTCCGCCATCACCTTGGTGAATACTCTTGGTGCCGGGGAGAGTCCGAACGGCAACGCCTGAAACTGGTAATGGCAATCCTGTATTGCAAATCTCAGATAAGCTTGATGCGGAGGATAAATGGGAACATGTAAGTAGGCATCTTTTATGTCCACTGACACCATGAATTCCCCCTCCTCCAGACTGGAAATCACTGCCCTCAGAGATTCCATCTTGAACTTGAACCTTTGTAGGTAGAGATTCAGATTTTTCAGGTTTAGAATTGGTCTGACCGAGCCGCCCAGCTTCGGAACTACAAATATGCTTGAATCAAACCCTTCTCCTTGTTGTAACAAGGGAACCAGGACAATGACTTGATCCTGACACAATTTTTGTATTGCTGCTGCTACCACTTCCCTGTCCGGGACAGAAGCTAGTAAGGCCGATTTGAAAAATCGGCATGAAGGAATGTCTTGAAACTCCAGTTTGTACCCTTGGAACACTATTTGTACGAACCACGGGTCTAGGCCAGATTGAACCCAGAAGTGAATGAAAAGTTTCAGACGTGCCCCCACCTGAGCGGACTCTCGCAAAGGAGCCCCAGCGTCATGCTGCAGGTTTGGCAGAAGCAGAGGTTGATTTGTGCTCCTGTGATCCCGGAGACACTGTGGGCTTTTCTCCTTTTCCCCTTCCTCTACCCGTAAAGAAAGGGGAACCTTTACCCTTTTTGTATCTATTGGGCCGAAAGGACTGCATCTGAGAGTGATGTGTCTTTTTCGCCGGTGCAGGAGCATAAGGCAAGAATGTTGACTTACCTTCGGTAGCCGCAGAAACTAAGCATCCAGCCCATCTCCAAACAAGGCCTCACCTTTGTACGGGAGAGCCTCCATATTCCTTTTGGAATATGCGTCAGCATTCCATTGGCGAATCCACAACGCCCTCCGTGCTGAGATTGCCATTGTAGCGGCTTCTGATCCCAAAAGACCAATATCCTTCATGGCTTCTAGCATATACGCAGCAGCGTCTTTGATATGACCTAAAGTTAGGAGTATCTCGTCTCTATCTAATGTGTCAATTTCCGATGACAAGTTCTCTGACCACTTTTCAATAGCATTACTCACCCACGCACAGGCAATGGTAGGTCTTCGTAATGTCCCATTGGCCACATGAATAGATTTCAACGTATTCTCTAACTTGCGGTCAGCCGCCTCTTTTAGTGAAGCCGTCCCAGGCGAAGGGAGAATCACCTTTTTTGTTAACCGTGACAGGGCACTGTCTAAAACAGCGGGTGACTCCCACCTTTTCCTGTCCTCTGCAGGGAAAGGGTACACTACCTGAATTCTTTTAGGAATCTGAAATTTCTTTTCAGGGTTTGCTAAGATTCCCTCAAATAAACTGTTCAGTTCATGAGACGGAGGAAAAGTTGCCTTAAGTTTCTTTTCTTTACAAAAGTAAGCCTTCTCCTGAGGTAAAGGAGGGGGCTCCGTAACTTCTAATACCTCCTTTATAGCTACAATCATGTATTGAATGTTTTTTTGCCAATTTTGGATCTATTTCCCTGGAATCACTAGTGTCGACATAGGAATCAGAGTCCGTGTCGGTATCAGTATGTACTATTTGTGCAAATTACCTTTTATGTGACCAAGAGGGATCCCCTGTGGATGAAAAAACAGAACCACTAAAAATCACATCTTCCACGGATTTTCTCCAGGTTTCTGCATGAGACTCAGACTTATCCAATCTCTTACTTATATGATTCACACTATCACATAATTCTTTCACCCATTCAGGATCATGGTGTGCCGGCAGCGCCACCACATTACAACTCTGTGTCCCTAAAATGGCTCCCTCAGGGGAAGAGCTCCCTGCCTCAGACATGCCACACACGTTTACAAACACACCACAGACACTCCGGGGCTTATAGGGGACAGACCCACAGTAAAATCTGTCAGAAGGACACAGAAGGGCTTGCCAGTTCACAACTCAGAGCCAGTGACTAAAATCCCTGTGCATGTAAAATGTCTACAGAGACATTTAGCGCTTATTACACTGCCAAATTGTTATGAATTGAGCACCAATACACTCTGCCCCCCCCCCCCCCCCCTTTTTGTCACCCTGATACTTGTTTCAGAAGTGGAGGAGGACCAGCGTTTCTTCCCCTGCAGCCTGCCTTGGAGAAATTGGCGCTGAGCAGTGTGCTGGCTGACTGAGGAGGAAGCCCCGCCCCCGTAATGGCGCATTTCTCCTCAGAATTTTCCACACTATTGTTTATACTGGCGGGGGCTAGGACTGTGCCTCAGCATCTTATGTCCCCTTTTAGCCAGTTTTGAGTAGGTTTCATGCTGCCCAGGGCACCCCGCCCCCGCACCCCCCCACCCACGCCCTGCTGTGCCTGTGTAATGGGTAGCATGGTCGCGCAGCGTTCCCGCCCGCTGCACGGTACCTTTTAGCCGTCACGATGGCTGAAGATCCTCTCTTCTGCACACTCACCTGTCTTCTGACTTCTGTCTCTGTTAGGGGGGTGACGGCGTGCTGTGGGAGTGAGCGTATAGCCGCAGCTAGTGTTCAGTACCCTTCAGGAGCTAATGGTGTCCTGTCAGCAAGAAGCAGAGCCATGAAACTATTCAGGAAGTTGGTTCCTACTTCTTCCCCCTAAGTCCCACGAAGCAGGGAGACTGTTGCCAGCAGCCTCCCTGAAAATAAAAAAACCTAACAAAGTCTTTTTTAGTGAAACTCAGTAGAGCTCCACTAGAGTGCGACCAGTCTGCCTGGGCACATTTTCTAAACTGAGGTCTGGAGGAGGGGCATAGAGGGAGGAGCCAGTTCACACTCTGAAAAAGTCTTAAAGTGCCCATGGCTCCTGCGGAACCGTCTATACCTCATGATACTGAAGTGGACCCCAGCATCCTCTAGGACGTATGAGAAATAGGGGTTCTGCTGCTACATAAAATGCATAAGGACCACTCTGAGATCATGTTTTGTATAAGGATCATTTAAGAGACATGTAAGGGGTCTGAGAAACATTTAAGGGGCATGCAAGTAGGTCAACAACAAACGGTGGATGAAGACCCATTTTTTTTTTTATAACCTCTTATTTGAAGAATTAGTTTAATACAGATAAAAATAGCAGTTACCAGCAGTGGGTTTAAATGGAAGATATTACTGTTTATAGAGTGCCACCTACCTGCAGTACTCTGCAAATGTCAGGACATAGCACTTTTCCTCAATGCAGGCAATACTGTTCTCATCTTGATGACGGGAGGCAAAGATCTCATTCTGGGAAAACAAAGATTCTGTTTTGGTTAAAAGGAAGAAAAAAAAAAGAATATAGAACTGCACTGGGATATATAAAGGGAATCTGTGCCTAAAGCAATGTATATAATGCAAGCATGTATACCGCAACTATCGTATATATGTATGCAGCTTCTATTATCTCTACAGGCATAATACAGAGATTTACAGAGGAAAGAATACAGACATAAAATGTGAGAAAAAATAAGTTATTATAACATCTAGAAAGCTTTGTGTTTCATTGTGGAGGATGTGTAACATACAGCAATGATTTTGCCATTTTCCTTGGAAGAGAACTTTACAAATGACCGGTCATCTGTGTCACGTTCAAGTCCTCTTTTGTGAAGCACAGCCTCTTGTAGGAATTCCCTTGCTGCATCATCCTGCCCCAGGTTATACAAAGGAGGGATAGATTACCTCCCATTTAGAATGTAAGCAGGGCGCTCTCTGCTTGTGCTTTTCCTTCTCTTACTTAGATTATCTTCTACTCCATACAATGGCACCTAACCCTCGGTTTCTGATATCTTGATGCTTATTTCAGTGTCATGTCCACTGATGCAAAAATGTTTATATACTATGTACTTGTCTTGCATTTTCCTAACTGTAAGTCAAAAAAAGATATAGGGGCAGATGTATTAAGCCTGGAGAAGTGATAAAGCAGTGATAAAGTGCAAGGTGATAACGCACCAGCCAATCATCTCCTAACTGTCAATTTACATATTGGAGCTGATTGGCTGGTGCGTTATCACCTTTTACTTTTGACTGCTTTATCACTTCTCCAGGCTTAATACATCTGCCCCATTGTTTGCTGCGCTAGTTAGGTGTGAGAGCAGCTTGGTAGTGAAGTTAAGTGGTCATAAGCAAGTTGCAGCCTTTAGGCTAAACCAAACGCTGAGTGTAATGTGCCTTGATGCTGGATTGTGTGTTAAATAATAACGAGAATAAAAGTTAAAATAAATAAATGAAAATGCAAATAAAAATAAACATGAAAATATTAAATAAAATTACAAATATAATTGAATTCAATAATAAGAACTCAATAAAAGCATACAAAGAGAGCAAAGAAAACTAATAAAAAATTAATAGTATAGAAAAAAAAAATCACAAAAACAAAACAAAACGCAGAATGCAGTGCGGCTGGCATTCACACAATCCAGCATCAAGGCACATTACAAACAGCGCTTGGTTCAGCCTAAAGGTTGTAATGTAAGTCGCTGTTTTCTTGTTGTGCTCATATGTTTATGTACTTTGTTAGGCGCTGCAGAACCCTTGTGGCTCCATATAAATAAAGAGTAATAATGATAATGATAATAATAATAATAATTACAAGTGTGATGAATATGCTAACAGCCCTCTGTTCCTCCCCAGCAACTCAATAGTCCACGCTAGCCTTTTCAATGGTGTATAGCATGGAAGAAGAGCATTGAGGGCCGTACATATGTGCAGCAATAATTATTAGGATTTTGGCCAGTTAACCACTATCTAGACTGCTTAACGTGCTACTATCCAAGCTAGAGAGCTTTTTCTGTAAGAACTTACAATTGTAAGTGTGAAGTGCTATCAAACTAAACACAACTGAATTGTAATTTATTTATAAGTAATTTGCCAACTTACAGTTGGGATCACACTTATTAATGTACCTTTACCCATATGCATTGTTCGCGTACAGTATACTGAGCAGGAGTGGTTTACCTACTCATTATTTAGTTATAGGCCTAGTAGATCCATAAATTGTGACAGGGAGAGTGATTATCAAAATGGGAATGCGGTCATGAGCCCACAGCGCTGCTGCCCATTAAGCAGGGTACACACTCCGTGATCCTGGGTACACATCAGTATGGTCTAATATAGGACAGAAGGATCACTGTTCCATTCTTCATTAGAAGACACCGCGTCGCACGCAACATCGCCTGGTTGGGTGTGGGCAGCTGCATATCGGGCAGAACGATATGCCCAATATGTCGTTACGTTTCAGCTGAAATGACATATCGGGCAGATATCATTTTAGTGTGTACCTGACTTTAGCCTCATCTCCTAAAAACATCTATTCAATGATCCGTGTGCCAGACTGCTATAAGAGCAGTAGTGAGTGGGCTATACCTTATGACTGCTCCACTGCGGGACAGACATGTTTGCAGATGGGTTGGTGGAACGGGGACCTCAAATTGGGACTGTTCCTAGTTAATCAGGATAGATGGGATGGATCTATTATGGTCTTTTTGCAATACATTGTTCTGTGGAAAAATCAGTTTAAACGTTTGTATGCATAATTTGAGGTTTGTGTAAGATTGGGGCAGATGTATTAACCTGGAGAAGGGATAAAGAAGTGATAAACCAGTGATAAGCGCAAGGTGATAATGCATCAGCCAATCATTAAGGATTTGAAAAATGACAGGTAGGAGCCGACTGGCTGGTGCTTTATCACCTTGCACTTATCACTTTTTTATCCCTTCTCCAGGCTTAATACATCTGCCCCATTGTTCCTTAATCATGTTGTCAAGGCAGGCACTGACAAGCTATCACAAGGTCATCAAATATTTAATCTTAGACATCCATACTACAATAGCATGCGTCTCTACTGACCATGGCTGAAATGTCATTCACAACCAAACAACCTTTCAGTACCAAAGGTCTGTCTCCTACACTTTCGTTCTGGCTCCTAGATTTTAGAAAATTCTGTCAAGCCCTGATTAGCGTTCATTGGGAGGAACTGAAATGTTTGAAAAGTCGGTTGGGTGTCTGTTTTTTCCTGTCTATCAGATGGGAAAAAGCAGACACCCAACTGACTTTTCAAACATTTCAATTCCCCCCATTTATGCCAGATATACGTCTTACCTACATTAGCAGCTCTGCACATGCTGTGAAGTATAAGAAATCAGGAGCTGGCACCACTACTGCTAGTTTAACTGATGCATGTAGTCTACTGTCCTGAAAGTTTAAACCACTTGCATGGCATGGTCGCATGTTATGTGACCAAAGCCAGGAGTCCGTTACCTGGCTTGTTTGCATCATATGCGCCCATCTGTCCCCCGGCGACTGCAACCACCATTATGCTCTGTCCTTCAGTTTTCCCCGGACCCGGCAGTGATGCAGTCATGATGCAGACATCGCACCCCAGAATGCAGTGCGGCCAGCATTCTGGAGCGTATGCTCCACAGAGACAGTGCGGGGAGGCGTTTCTCTTCCTTCACATTTTAGTGTGTACTGAGATCAGCCGCAGCTGGGGGGGACTAATCATTAGTCCTCCTGCTCACACTCTGCTCTATATGGGGAAGAGGGGGAGGGTGTATACGCACATGGGGGCGGGTGGGGTAAAGTTGTAATGAAAAAATACCATGCAGGATACTGGGGGGGGGGGGGGGGGGTCTAAAGCATGTTTCTCTTTTTAATACTACAGGGGTACTATTATTCGAATGTGAGACCAGTGGAGCGGATCTATTGCCAATGGGGATTAGGAGTTTATCTTATAATTAGGGACTACGGAAGCGGGGGTGGGGGGTGCACCCCCTGGATATTTTTTATAATGAGATTTATGGTAAGAATTTACCGTTGTTAAATCTCTTTCTGCGAGGTACACTGGGTTCCACAGGGAATGACATTGGGTGTAGAGTAGGATCTTGATCCGAGGCACCAACAGGCTCAAAGCTTTGACCTTCTTCCCAGAATGCATAGCGCTGCCGCCTCCTCTATAACCCTGCCTCCGTGCACAGGAGCTCAGTGTTTGTTAACCAGTCCAATGCAGTAGCAGGCAAGAGAGACAACTGTTAGTAGCCACATACACTACTCACAACAGGAGAAGGTGTCAGCGGCTTATGCCTTACCAACCCAAAGAAGCTAAGTGCGTCAGGGTGGGCGCCCTGAGGAGCCTAGTGTACCTCGCAGAAAGAGAGTTAACAACGGTAAGTTCTTACCATAAATCTTGTTTTCTGCTGCGGGATACACTGGGCTCCACAGGGAATGACACTGGGGATGTCCTAAAGCAGTTCCTTATGGGAGGGGACGCACTATAGCGGGCACAAGAACCCGGCGTCCAAAGGAAGCATCCTGGGAGGCGGAAGTATCGAAGGCATAGAACCTTATGAACGTGTTCACTGAGGACCATGTAGCCGCTTGTACAATTGTTCAAGGGTTGCACCACGGCGGGCCGCCCAAGAAGGTCCAACAGACCGAGTAGAATGGGCCTTGATGGTAGCAGGAGCTGGAAAGCTAGCCTGTACATAAGCATGTGCAATCACCATTCTAATCCATCTGGCCAGAGTCTGCTTGTGAGCGGACCAGCCACGTTTGTGAAAACCAAACAGAACAAAGGGGGTCATTCCGACCCGATCGCTCGATGCAGTTTGTCGCAGCGCAGCGATCAGGTCGGAACTGCGCATGCGCCGGTGCCGCAGTGCGCCGGCGCATGGCAGCTTTCGTCGCTGGGCGGGAGGGGGCTGCCATTTAGGGGGAGCGGTCTGGCCAACGCAGGCGTGGCCGGACTGTTGGGGGGGTGGGCCGCAGCGGCTACATGACACCTCACGCAGCCGCTGCTGCCAGCGACAATTAACTCCCGGCCAGCCGCAGGAGCTGCGCTGGCCGGGAGTACCTCCTCAAATACAAAGGCATCGCTGCTGTGCGTTTGTATTTGTGTGGGGGGGCTGGCACTGACATGCGGGGTGGACTAGCCCTGTGCTGGGCGACCCCCCGCATGTCAGGGAACATGATTGTAGCTGTGCTAAGTTTAGCACAGCTACAATCAACTCGGAATGACCCCCATGGTGACTAGGCGGGCGGGTGGGAAACATCATCTGATCGCTGCTGGCGGCTCCCTGCAGCGACTGACGGCGCAGCGTGACCTCTCACGCTGCGCTGGGGAGCCGGAACAAGGAAGCCGAGCCGCATCTGAGCGTCCTGTGGACGCTCAGCGCTGATCCCTCAATCCCGGCCATTTTTGGCCCTAAAACCCAGGATCGGCCACCATAATGGTGACCTACAAGACAAGGCACCCAAATCTGACACCCTTCTAGCAGAGGCAAGAGCCAGCAGAAACCATACCTTAAGAGAAAGCCACTTAAGGTCTGCAGATTCAAGAAGCTCAAACGGAAACCCTTGCAACGCCTCCAAAACAACCGACAAGTCCCAAGGGGCCACAGGCGGGATATAGGGAGGTTGAATCCGCAACACACCCCGAGTGAACGTATATACATCAGGTAAAGTCGCAATTTTTCTCTGGAACCAAACCGACAAGGCAGAAATATGAACCTTGATGGAGGTCAGACGAAGGCCCAAGTCCAGGCCCTGTTGTAGAAAGGTCAAAAGTTTGGCCGTACTAAACTTGTAAGCGTCATGATTGTTAGATGAGCACCAAGCAAAGTAAGAATTCCAGACCCTATGGTAAATCCGAGCAGAAGCCGGTTTCCGGGCCCTCAACATGGTTTGAATGACCGCCTCATAAAATCCTCTGGCTCTCAAGACGGAAGCTTCAAGAGCCATGCCGTCAAAGCCAACTGGGCTAAATCCCGATATACACAGGGGCCCTGAACGAGGAGATCTAGGCGCTGTGGAAGTAGAAGAGGATGCTCTATCGAGAGACCCTGATGGTTTGAGAACCAATGCCGTCTGGGCCACGGGAAAACGATCAGATGTAGGAGTCCTCCTTCTTGCTTGAACTTCCTTATTACTCTGGGCAGAAGTGACACCGGAGGAAGTACGTATGGCAGGTGAAAGTTCCATGGAATTGCCAATGCGTCCACGAACGCTGCTTGAGGATCCCATGTCCTTGCGCCGAAGACCGGAACATAGTGATTGTGTCGAGACGCCATCAGGTCCACATCTGGAAGGCCCCACCTGTCCACGAGGAGTTGAAACACTTCTGGATGTAGGCTCCACTCTCTGGCGTGTACGTCCTGACGACTGAGAAAGTCTGCTTCCCAGTTTAGGACCCCCGGAATGAACACTGCTGATATGGCTGGCAGATAGCGTTCCGCCCACTGAAAAATCTGTGATACCTCCTTCATTGCCATGCGGCTTTGAATGCCGCCTTGATGATTGATGTATGCCGTGGTGGCGTTGTCTGCCAACCCTGAAGGGAGTGTTGCTCCAACACTGCGCCCCAACCTCTCAGACTGGCATCTGTCGTCAGAAGGACCCAGTTGGAGATCCAGAAGGGACGACCCCTGCTCAATCATTGGTCCTGAAGCCACCAGCTCAGTGACAGACGGACCTTTGGAGACAAGGAGATCATTTGAGACCTGATCCGGTGAGGCAGGCCGTCCAACTTGGCAAGAATTAGCTTCTGCAGAGGACAGGAATGGAATTGAGCATACTCCACCATGTCGAAAGCCGACACCATGAGACCTAGCACTTGCATTGCCGAATGTATCGACACTTGCGGACGAGATAGGGAGCATCGAATCCTGTCCTAAAGCTTCAGGACTTTCTCCTGAGACAAGAACCGCTGTTTGTGAGTGTCCAACAACGCCCCCAGGTGCGCCATGCTCTGAGCAGGGACCAGGGAAGATTTCTTCCAGTTGATGAGCCACCCGTGGGCTTGCAGAAACTGGATAGTCAGATCCAGATGGCGTAGGAGAATTACTGGGGAATTTGCCAGGATCAACAAGTCGTCAAGCTACGGTAGGATCCTGACCCCTTGACGGCGGAGTACAGCCATCAATATCGCCATGACCTTGGTGATAACTTGCAGAGCCGTGGTTAAACCATAAGGTAAAGCCCGAAATTGGTAATGGAGGTTGCCAACCGCAAACCTCAGGTATTGCTGATGTGACACTGAATGGGAATATGCAGGTAAGCATCCTGTATGTCCAGGGAGACCATATAATCCCCAGGTACCTATGCCAGAACAATAGACTGAAGAGTTTCCATACGAAATTTGGAGACCCTCACAAATTTGTTCAAGGACTTGAGGTTGAGAATGGGCCGGGAGGACCCATTCGGTTTCGGGACTAGAACTGAGCGGACAGTTGATCTGCCCAAGGAGAGTTAACCGCGGGGACCGTGGGGGTCATTCCGAGTTGTTAGCTCGTTATTTTTTTTCGCAACGGAGCGATTAGTCGCTAATGCGCATGCGCAACGTCCGCAGTGCGACTGCGCCAAGTAAATTTGCTATGCAGTTAGGTATTTTACTCACGGCATTACAAGGTTTTTTCTTCGTTCTGGTGTTCGCAATGTGATTGACAGGAAGTGGGTGTTTCTGGGCGGAAACTGGCCGTTTTATGGGTGTGTGTGAAAAAACGCTGCCGTTTCTGGGAAAAACGCGGGAGTGTCTGAAGAAACGGGGGAGTGTCTGGCCGAACGCTGGGAGTGTTTGTGACGTCAAACCAGGAACGACAAGCACTGAACTGATCGCACTGGAAGAGTAAGTCTCGAGCTACTCAGAAACTGCAAAGAAATTTCTATTCGCAATTTTGAGAACCTTTCGTTCGCAATTTTGATAAGCTAAGATTCACTCCCAGTAGGCGGCGACTTAGCGTGTGCAATGCTGCTAAAAGCAGCTTGCGAGCGAACAACTCGGAATGAGGGCCCATAAGCGGTTGTACCGGCATAGGAGGTCCTATAGGGGGCGTTCGTCTAGTTACTAGCGTATTCAATAACGTGGAGAAGGTAGCCAAAGGTGGGTCATTTTGAACCCCCGTTGCTACAATCCCACTGGGGGGTAAAGATCCCCCAGAACATGAACCCTCAGCTGCTATGTTTTCCTCAAATGTGTCTGCAGCGTCACCACCACGCAATGTGGGATCAGCCCCAGCATTATTGCCCTTTGTAGCTGAGGTATCCGAAAGCTCAATGCAAGGCAACATAGTACAATATCAGCAGCACAATACCTGACAAGAACCCCCTGTGCAGTGTATCAGCACAAACAGGGAATTCAAGAGGTATATGGTGACGAAAAATCACAGAGAAAAATACACACTGAGTATATCCTGTGAAATACCTATATTAAATGATAAACCTGACACGCTTAGCCCCCTCAGGTTATAGAATATTGGGATAGCAATCTGAGTGAGATACACGAAATGGAGGTCACACAGCAGCTATATGCACACACACATAGTCACATTGTACAATGCAGAAATTAAGACTAAAACTGCACTGGACTAGCAGTACAGAGTAATACTAAGTATAGCTATACACTCAATCAAAATAACAATGCACAGTAAAGACTGAATGTATATCACAGGGTACTTGTACTATATAACCCTGACTAAATGCACTCTCTTAACTAACATTGTCAGCAGACATGTAGAATACTTAAGTGTCCTGTAAAATGCACAGCGCTGACATGCAGGCGGCTTTACAGAGGAGGAAACAGACCCAGGATCAGCTCAGCTTGTCCTAATGGCGCCCAAACGCTGACAGGGAGTGAGGGAGAAAGAGATATGCAGCTCCAGGGTGGGAACATTTACTGTAAATGGCACCCTGGGGCGGGGGGAGGGGCTACAGGTCAAAGTCTTATCCCTCTGCTGGACTTCACCACCGGATACTGTGGGCTTATATAAACGTTTTATGAGAGAAAACCGACCTGTGCCCTTGCCCTGGTGGTCTAGTGGGGTCCCTGTACTGCCACAGTGGCCATGCCAGCGCGCGGCCCGCCTCCCAACAGCCAAGCGGGATTGTGATATACAGCGGGTCCCGCCGGGGGGACCCACTTACCTCCTCCCTGAGTGCGGCCACGCGATCCAGGAGAACAGCGGTCGTGTGTGATTAACTGGAAGAAAACCGGAGCCTCCGCTGTAAGTACCCGGCAACCAGGGCGCGGGAGTATACAGCGCCACTGGGGCAGGTGATGTCTGACTGACATCCAACACAGACAGTGCCTCTGCTGCAGCCCTTGAAGTCTTCATTTTTCATCTAAAAGCTTCTTCTCAGGGCTCCTGGAGCAGCCACCCTGTTGTACTGAGCTCCTGTGCACGGAGGCGGGGTTATAGAGGAGGCTGTGCTATGCATTCTGAGAAGAAGGTCAAAGCTTTGAGCCTGTTTGTGCCTCTGATCAAGATCCTACTCTACACCCAATGTCAATCCCTGTGGAGCCCAGTGTACACCACAGCAGAAAATTAGATTTATGGTAAGAACTTACCGTTGTTAAATCTCTTTCTTCGAGGTACACTGGACTCCAAAAGGATTCACATCGGGGTGTAGAGTAGGATCTTGATCCGAGGCACCAACAGGCTCAAAGCGTTTGACTGTTCCCAAGATGCACAGCGCCGCCTCCTCTATAACCCCGCCTCCATGCACAGGGAGCTCAGTTTCGTTAACCAGTCCAATGCAGTAGCAGGTACCAGAGACGACAACCACTCGTAGCCAAGTGCACCACACACTCACCACAGGAGAGGGTGTAAGTGGCCATACCAATACCAACCCAAAGAAGCTAAGTGCAACAGGGTAGGCGCCTTGTGGAGCCAAGTGTACCTCGCAGAAAGATTTAACAATGGTAAGTTCTTACTATAAATGTCGTTTTCTGCTGCGGGGTACACTGGGCTCCACATCGGGGATGTCCCAAAGCAGTTCCTTACGGGAGGGGACACACTGTAGCAGGCACAAGAACCCAGCATCCAAAGGAAGCAGCGGTATCGAAGGCATAGAACCTTATAAACGTGGTCCGCCCAAGAAGGTCCAACCGACCGAGTAGAATGGGCCTTAATGGTAACAGGAGCTGGACGACCAGCCTGTACATAAGCATGTGCAAAGACCATTCTAATCCATCTGACAGAGTCTGCTTGGAAGCAGGCCAGCCACGTTTGTGAAAACCAAACATAAAAAGAGAATCAGATTTCCTAATGGAGGAAGTTCTCTTCACATACTATAGATACGGAGAGCCCGTACCACATCCAAAGACCGTTCTTTGGGAGACAACTCTGGAGAATTAAAGGCCGGAACCACAATCTCCTGGTTAAGGTGGAAAGAAGACACCACCTGAGGTAAATAACCTGTGTCCGAGTTCTAAGAACCGCCCGGTCACGGTGAAAAATCAAATAGGGAGACTTAAAGTATTAAGGCACCCAAGTCTGAGACACTTCTAGCTGAAGCAATCGCCAGCAAGAATAGGACCTTAAGGGAAAGCCACTTAAGGTCAGCAAAGGCAAGAGGCTCAAACGGAGACACTTGCAAGGCCTCCAAAACCACGACAAGTCCCAAGGGGCCACAGGTGGCACATAAGGAGGCTGAATCCTCAACACACCCAGACAGAATGTATGGACATCAGGTAGGGTGGCAATCTTTCTCTGAAACCAAACCGACAAGGCAGAGATGTGAACCTTGAGGGAGGCTAGACGCAAGCCTAAGTCTAGGCCCTGTTGCAGAAAGGCCAATAATTTGGCCGTACTAAACTTGAAAACGTCATGAATGTGAGACGCACACCAAGTAAAGTAAGCATTCCAGACCCTATGGTAGATCCGAGAAGAAGCCGGCTTACGGGCCTTCAACATGGTTTGAACGACCGCCTCAGAAAAATCCTTGGCCCTCAGGACGGAAGCCTCAAGGGCTATGCCGTCAAAGCCAGATCCTGGTAAACACAAGAGCCCTGAATGAGGAGGTCTGGTCGTTGTGGAAGTAGAAGGGGACAATCCCACGAGAGACCCAGTAGATCGGAGAGCCAGTGCCGTCTGGGCCACGCTGGAGCGACCAGAAGCAGGTTTCCTCCTTCTTGCTTGAACTTCCGTATTACTCTGGGCAGGAGTGACACTGGAGGGAACAAATACGGTAGCTGAAAGTTCCATGGACTTGCCAGAGCGTCCACGAACGCAGCTTGAGGATCCCTTGTCCTTGCTCCGAAGACCGGAACCTTGTGATTGTTTCGAGACGCCATCAGATCCACATCTGGAAGGCCCCACGTGTCCACGAGAAGTTGAAACACCTCCAGATGGAGGCTCCACTCTCCTGCGTGTACATCCTGATGACTGAGATAGTCCGCTTCCCAGTTCAGGACGCCCGGAATGAACACTGCGGATATGGCCGGCAGATGGCGTTCTGCCCACTGAAGGATCCATGATACTTCCCTCATTGCCATGCGGCTTCAAGTGCCGCCTTGATGATTGAAGTATGTCACCATGGTGGCGTTGTCCGATTGTACTTGAACAGGTCTGTTCTGTATGAGATGCTGGGCCATTGTCAACGCATTGAACAGTGCCCGCAGTTCCAGAATGTTTATCGGGAGTAGAGACTCCTCCTTGGTCCACTGACCCTGAAGAGAGTGTTGTTCTAACACCGCGCCCCAACCTCTCAGACTGGCATCTGTTGTCAGAAGGACCCAGTCTGATATCCAGAAGGGATGGCCCCTGCTCAGTTGTTGGTCCTGCAGCCACCAGCTCAGTGACAGGCGGACCTCCGGAGACAATGAGATCATGTGAGATCTTATCCAGTGAGGCAGGCCGTCCCACTTGGTCAGAATCAACTTCTGCAGAGGGCGAGAGTGGAACTGAGCATACTCCACAATGTCGAAAGCCGAAACCATGAGACCCAGCACTTGCATTGCCGAATGTATCGACACTTGCGGACGAGATAGGAAACAACGAATCCTGTCCTGAAGCTTCAGAACCTTCTCCTGAGACAGGGACAACCGTTGGTTGTGAGTGTCCAATAACGCTCCCAGGTGTAACATGTTCCTAGCAGGAACCAGGGAGGATTTCTTCCAGTTGATCAGCCACCCGTGGGCTGTCATGGACTGGACCGTCAGATTGAGACGACACAGGAGAAGTTCTGGGGAATTTGCCAGGATCAACAAATCGTCCAAGTACGGTAGGATCCTGGCCCTTGACGGTGGAGTGTAGCCGTCATAACCGCCATTACTTTGGTGAAAACTCGGGGAGCCGTTGTCAAACCAAAGGGTAACGCCCGAAATTGGTAATGAAGGTTGCCCACTGCAAACCGCAGTTAATGTTGATGAGATACCGCAATAGGAATAGGCATCCTGTATGTCCAGGTAGACCTTATAGTCCCCAGGCTCCATGGCCAGAACAATAGAGCGCAGAGTTTCCATACGAAACTTGGAGACTGTTCAAGGACTTCAGATTGAGAATGTGCCGTGAGGACCCGTTCGGTTTCGGGACTAGAAACAGCGTGCCTCTTGCCTCTCTGAGCCAGAGGCACCTGTACTACCACTCCTGTGGTCAGGAGGTAATGCACCACTTACTGCAACGTGTTTGCTTTTGCCGGATCCAGAGGCACATCCGTCAGGCAAAACCGCTGCGGGGGACGAGTCTTGAAGGGTATGGCGTAACCTCGAGCGACGACTTCCCTCGCCCAGGAATCTGAAGTGGTCTTCAACCATTCCTGGGCAAAACCCAGAAGTCGGTCCCCCACCTTGGGATCCCCCAGAGGGAGGCCCGCCCAGTCATGCGGCAGGCTTTCCGTTTTGGAAGATGGCTGACAAGCGGCCCAGGCACGCTTCGGTTGGCAGGTCTGGAAGCATGAGCTTGTTTTGAGTACGTCTGACCTCTAGCTTTTCCTGGAAGACGAAAGAGCTGAAGGAAAGTACTTTTAGCCATCTGTGTTGAAGGAGCCGTACTAGGTAGGCAAGCTGTTTTAGCAGTAGCCAGATCAGCCACAATCTTATTGAGGTCTTCTCCATAGAGAATGTCTCCCTTGAAAGGAAGCACCTCCAGGGTTTTCTTGGAATCCGTATCCGACCAGGATCTCAACCAGAGGATACGTCTGGCCAAGACGGACGTAGTAGGAGCCTTGGCCGCAAGCACCCCGGCATCGGAGGCCGCCTCCTCAAGGTACAGAGAAGCCATGGCAATATATGAGAGACATTGTCGAGCATGCTCAGATGCATTAGAAGGAAGTTCCGCCTTAAGTTCCTGAGCCCACGCCTCAACAGCTTCAGCAGCCCAAGTTGCTGCAATTGTTGGCCTATGCACAGCCCCCGTTAGGGTATAAATCGCTTTTAAACAGCCCTCCACACGTCGATCCGTCCATTCCTTCAGAGAGGTGACGGTAGTTACAGGCAGAGCAGAGGAAACAACCATACGCGCCACATGAGAATCTACAGGCGGAGGGGTTTCCCAATTTTTACATACCTCCGCAGAGAGAGGATAGCGATCCAACAGTCTCTTATTCTATGTAAATTTTGTCCCAGGATTTTGCCAGGATTCCTGACGTATATCAACCAGGTGATCAGAATGGGGTAAAACTTGTTTAACCACCTTCTTACGTTTAAACCTATCCGGTTTCTTGGAGACAGTCTCAGGCTCATCAGCCACCTGAAGAATGAGTCTGATTGCCTCAATCATATCTGGGACATCCACCAATGACTTCCCTTCCCCATCAGAAACATCTGTATCAGTGTCTGTGGGGTCAGTCTATGCACCGTACTCGTCAGAGGACGTGTCTGGAATACCAGTGGATTGGGAGGAGGTAATGGCCCGCTTAGAAGACGACTTAGTCTTAGGCGGGTGAGAGTGACACTTATCGGTTCAAATGCTGTAACCGAGTGGAAAGCTGATCCGCCCATGGCGAGTTTACAGCAGGGACCATAAACTGCTGCAGTGGCACAGGTGGTCCCACAGGGGGCGTCAATTTAGTCACAAGCGTGTTTAATAATGTGGAAAATGTAGCTGACTGTAAATCACAAGTAAAAATACTCTGTCAGTATATCTTGTGATACGATCCTATATTAAACATAAAGAAAAACCTGAAACACTTGGACCCCTCAGGTATAGCAATATAGGAATAGCCCACTGAGTGAAATACCCAGCAATAAGGCAACCACGCAGCAGCTACATGCACGCACACGTATATAGTCACAAGCGTACCATGCAGAAATTATGTACCATAAACTGCACTGGACTAGCAATACAAAGTAATACTCAGTATGGCTATATGTGATAACAATAGATATAACAATGCACAGTAATCAATGGATGTATATCACAGGGTGTTTGTACCACACAACCCAGAATGTATGCACTATTTCTTAACTAACACTGTCCCAGTGACAGGTAGAATACTTAAGTGTCTTGTAGGAAGCACAGCACTGGCAATCAGGCGGTTCCACAGAGGAGGATTTGCCCTAGCAGTCCCAGGAACAGCAAGGCTCCGTCTGTAATGGCTGCTGACCGGGAGTGAGGGAGAGAGAAGCAGCTCCAGGGCGGGAACATTGCTGAAATGGCGCCCTGGGGCTGGGGCCTCAGATCTGACCTGCTCCCCATGCTGGCATCCCCAACGGGTGCTTGCGGGCAGTGTAAAAGTGGAGGTTTATATAAAATTTCCCCCTGACATGTGCCCATGAGTCGACCCTGGTGGCTAGTGGAGCGGCTGCCCAGTATTCAGTGTCCACACCAGCGCGCGCTGGATTGCGGTAAATAGCGGGCACAGGAGCCCCTTACCTCCCCCTTGTCTGCGGCCCCGCGATCCAGGAGACGGCAGCATGTGTGTGATTCACGTTTAGAAGAAGTCGGCGCCTCCGCTGCAGTGACCCGGCAACCAGGGCGCGGGAGTATACAGCGCCGCTGGGGGTGACTGAGCTGCACACAGGGAAGTCTATGAGACTTTTCATGCAGCAGCCCTGTAGTTTCTGTACAAGAATTCTTCTGTTTCTTCTAAAATGAAGCTCTGAAGCGCTGCCTAAGGCAGCCCCCTGTTAAGTGCCTGCATACTGCATGGCACCAACTTACAAACTGAGCTCCCTGTGCATGGAGGCGGGGTTATAGAGGAGGCGGCGCTGTGCCTCTTGTGAACAGACGAAAGCTTTGAGCCTGTTGGTGCCTCGTATCAAGATCCTACTCTACACCCCAATGTGAATCCTTGTGAAGCCCAGTGTACCCCGCAGCAGAAAATATATTTTAATAAGAATAAATTCTAAAAACGTTTATAAAATAGAGATGAGTGGGTTCGGTTTTACTCGGTTCTTAACGCCAGAATTATCGCAAAATCTGATTTTCCGGATTTTTCTTATTGGCTAATCAAAACTTGTGACATGCGAGATCCAATAAGGAGATTGAAGTAAATCCGAGTAATCCTGACAATATCTGAGCGGTTTTGTGGGGAAAAATCGTCGGTTAAGTGGTTAACTTCTTCAAAGTAGATGACTGACAGCTTTGTCTATTTCACATATAGAGGGGAAAAAACACGTAAAATTAACTATGGCAACATTTCTAAAGGGGCTTCAGAGTAGATTCCACAAGTTAAACAGTAAATCCCTGGACAACAAGTTACAATACTGATTTTATTACAAAATATTTGATTTATAGTAAACATAATAGTGGGCAGCATGGTTGGTGCAATGAATCGTTTTACTTCCACACAGCACTGAGGTCTTGCATTCACTTCCCACCAAGACCCCTACTGTGTGGAGATTTTATGCTTTCCCCATGCTTGCCTGGATTTGCTCTGGTAGGGTAACTGGATTCTGACAAAAAAAAAAATATCATAGTATATGTGCGTGTGTACATGTGGTAGGGAATATAAATTGTTAGCTCTACTGGCAGGAACAGATGTGAATGGCTAAATATTGTCTGTAATAGCACTGAGAAACGTTTGAGCAACAGTATATAAACGCGTTTAGTATGAAATACCTACAATCAAAATCCCTACAACAATTGACAGATGGTCAAAATCCCGACAAGTCAAAAAGTCGACACACATTCTTCATTTATTTGTGGTTTGTATATCGACAGCGACACCGTATAAGTGTACCGCTGCACTTGCCATGCTTCGGACACGGTGCCTCGCTGCGCTCGGCATACTATTATATTCCCCCTCCAGGTCCATTGGAATGGTAAAGTATGAACAAGTCTGCTTCCATGAAAAAACCATGTCGACTTTTTGACCAGTCGACATTTTAAATGTCAGTATTTTGACCTTGTCTGTATTTTAAATGTCCGTATTTTGACTGTCAGTCAATAGTTGTCGGAATTTTTACCATCTGTATTTTGATTGTAGGTAAATTAACCACATCCCATATCAATAGCTTTTAAAAAAATAAATAAATTTTGGAAAAGAAAGTGGTACAACCCATTTAAAACTTTAGGACAACTATATTAAATAGTTTGGATTTTTTTTCCCCTAGATACATATATGTCCTCATACATCTAGCCTCAATACACCAAGCAGCAGTAGATGCCTGTTGCGAGTGAGATGAACACTGGTTTGACAAAAATGCATCTTGGGCGTAAAGCGATGTGCCTAGGATGCTGTACTGATTAATTTGATATGCAACACTTTTATATCTGTGTGTATATCTGACTGTGTATACATATGAAGCACTACAAAACTTGGTATGGAACAAAGCCATGGCCGCTGCATTGCAGCAGTTTGTATGCAGATTCAGAGACTCGGTCAGGAACAGATATACAATTGTTGCTTAGCAAATTAATCAGCACAGTCTGCTGGTGCATCCTAGTCGCATCACGTTGCGTCTAATGCATTTTTTCGGCAAAAAAGTTGCCCACCGCTAGCAGAGTCTAAGGGAACTAATGTGCCAAGAGGAGCTGTTTGGTGCATAGCAGTAAAGATGTACGAGGACACATCCGTACAATATTTAACCATTCTACTTAATTTAAAAATGCTATAATACATCCAGCTAGGTATGAAAGTATTGTTGTTTTCAAGAATTTGAAGAGACCTTGCTTGGTGGGTTATTCCACACCAAATCAACACAGGGGTTCAAATGGACCATTTCAGATTTTAATGAAAGTTGGTATATTAATTGATGCTTTTGGTGCGAAGATAACTTCAGACTTGTAGGCTAATATGTACACTGGTTTTATATGCCTTTATAGCTACAATTTTTTAACAATAACTTTCCTATTAACATTTTTTACAATTGCATTTGCAGCTGTAACTGAGCTATAGAGTCAGGCAATTTTAATGGGCTTTCATACAATAACAGGATTTTTGGTCACTTACCATTGAATTGGGATTGCAGGTTCCGGCTGGGACTGGCACTTAAACTGTAGCTTTAAAAGTAAGCCCCCCCGTTCCACAAACCCAGAATTCCAGTACTTCTTATATAACAAAAAAAAAAGGCCAGAAACAAATAGCAGTGAAACGGTCAGAACAATGGCCCTCATTCCAAGTTGTTCGCTCGCTAGCTGCTTTTAGCAGCCGTGCAAACGCTAAGCCGCCACCCTTTGGGAGTGTATCTCAGTTTAGCAGAAGTGCGAACCAGAGGATCGCAGAACGGCACCAAAATATTTTCGAGCAGTTCCTGAGTAGCTCCAGACCTACTCCTAGCTTGCGATCACTTCAGACTATTTAGTTCCTGTTGCCGTCACAAACACGCCCTGCGTTCGGCCAGCCACGCCCGCGTATTCCCAGGCACGCCTGCGTTTGTATCTGACACGTCTGCGTTTTTCAGCACACTCCCTGAAAACGGTCAGTTACCTCCCAGAAAAGCACCTTTCCTGTCAATCACTCAGCAGCCAGCAGTGCGACTGAAAAGCGTTGCTAGACCTTGTGTGAAACTGCATCGTTTGTTGTGAAAGTACGTCACGCGTGCGCATTGCGTCCCATACGCAGAAGTGCCGCTTTTTAGCCTGATCGCTGCACTGCGAACAACGGCTGCAAGCGATCAACTCGGAATGACCCCCTATAAACGAGCCAGTAGGGAAAAGACTGTCAAGAACCAAATCCTTGCACGGCTGAGCATAAGGGAAGGAACAGTGTCCCACAGCCTGAAAAAAAGGATTAAAACGGTAAGTGATTAAAAATGTATTTTCTCTGCAGCAAGGCTGGTGGGACACTGGACCATGGGACATTCAACAGCCGCCCCCAGGGAAGGGAACCCTCAGACTGTCTAACTAGAGAACTGTACACCCAAAGTGGAGGCGAAGACATGAAAACAAGCAAGCTTGTGGACGGATCACCGGGAGGCTGCACAACAGACCTATTCTGCCAAAGCACCTTGTTGTGCTGCCCAGGAGGTCGCAACCGCCCTAGCGGAATGAACAGACACCTGGGGCTAGATGTAGTAGGATGCAATTTTTCAGGCGTTCTAAAAATCGCATCAAATTGCACATGTGAAACTAGTGATTTTTAGCTAAAAATCACAAGTGCAATAGGGTGCAATTTTCAGGGTTAAAACAGAAAATAGGATTGTTATTACCTACCAGTAAATCCTTTCCTCGTAGTCCGTAGGGGATACTGGGAATCCATTTAGTGCCATGGGGTATAGACGGGTCCACTAGGAGCCTTGGGCACGTTGATAGTGTGCACTAGTTCCTCCCTCTATGCCCCTCCTACCAGATTCAGTCTAGGTAACTGTGCCCGAGGAGACGGACATACATTGAGAGGAGGATAGATAAGGAAAGTTGTGAGATTACGAACCAGCACACACAAAACAATAGGAAAGCCATGCTAACCAAACTTGAAACCAGGAACAGCAACAGCTGAACCAAACAACATTACTGAACCAAGTAACAGAGCAGGAAGAACGAAGCACAGGCGGGCGCCCAGTATCCCCTACGGACTACGACAAAAGAATTAACTGGTAGGTAATTAAAATCCTATTTTCTCTTACGTCCCAGGGGATACTGGGAATCCATTTAGTATCATGGGGAAGTACCAAAGCTCCCAAACCGTGTGGGAGAGTGCGACGGTTCTTGCAGAACTGATTGATCAAACTGAAGGTCCTTAGAGGCCAAAGCATCGAACTTGTAAAACTTTGCAAACGTGTTCAAACCTGACCAAGTAGCTGCTCGGCAGAGCTGTAAAGCCGAGACCCCGCCCCCCGGGCCCAAGAAGAACCCACCGACCTAGTAGAGTGGGCCTGTACAGATTTTGGAACCGGCAAGCTGGATAGTGAGCCTGATCCAGCGTGCAATTGACTGCTTTGAAGCAGGACACCCAAATTTTATTGGGATCATAAAGAACGAACAGCAAGCCTGATTTCCTGTGACGAGCTGTCCTCTTTACATACACCTTCAAAGCCCTCACAACATCCAAAGGCTTTGAAGTAGCAGAGGTGTCCGTAACAACCGGAACCGCAATAGGTTGGTTGATGTGAAATGCGGAGACCACCTTAGGAAGAAATTGCTGATGAGTCCGGAGTTCAGCTCTGTCCTCATGGAAAATTAAGTAGGGGTACTTGTAAGACAATGCCCCCAGCTCCGACACACGTCTTGTTGAAGCCAAGGCCAGCAGTGTGACGGTCTTCCACGTAAGGTACTTTACGTCCACCTCCTGTATCGGCTCATACTAGTTCGATTGGAGGCAGTGCAGAACCAAATTGGGTTGCCAAGGTGCAGTGGGAGGCACAAAGGGAGGTTGGATGTGCAAAACACCTTTCAGGAACGTCTGGACCTCAGGGAAAGAAGCCAATTGTTTATGAAAGAAAATAGACAAGGTCGATATCTAGACTTTAATGGAGCCTAGACGTAGGCCCACATCCACTCCCGACTGCAGAAAAAAATGAAACGTCCCAGATGAAATTCCACCGCAGAATATTGTCTGCTTTCACACCAAAAGACATACTACTTCCATATACGGTGGTAATGTTTAGACGTTGCCCCCTTCCTACCTTGGATCAAAGTCGGGATGACCTTGTCAGGAATTCCTCTCTTAGCTAGAATCAGCTGTTTAACTGCTGTTTATACCTCTGATGAAACTGCCCCTTTGAGAGGCGGAGAAACGCGTCAGGTGACTGAATTTTGACTGTGGAACGCAGGTGGAACGCTACCGGAAGCAGGAAGCTCCGAACCCGGAAGCCGCTGATCGCGGCCAAACAGCGTCTCCTGCAGCTCAGGGCTTGCTGCCCTTACCGCTCCTCTCGGCAAATAAGTGGCACAGGAAGGTGCAGGCCACTACCAACTAAGCAGAAGCCCCCAGCCTTGGGGAACCACCGCTGAGTGGCCTGTCCGTTAGCCAACAAGAGTGAGCCAGATCCATCCACGGATATAATACAGACGTGGACAGCAACTGTTTGCAGTATATGCTACATATCACTGGATCCATATATGACCAGTCCGGACTTGGTGAAGTATAACAGGCTTTATAAAGCAATGAACTGCTTCTACTAATTCGTTATTGAGCTCAAAACTGTGTTATAAGTACTAACGATCACTAACAGCCGGCATATGCATATTAACCACACTAACCACCAGTTATCTTCAGGATTGTTAGCAAGTTCTGAGCGCTTGGACATTAGTCTTTTAAATGTTTTATTAATTTGATGATTGTTTTTATACTGTGATATATATAAGATCTAGGTTATATAGTAATTACCCGGGAATAACATAAATAAAATTTGTATTTACAAAACCAGCAGCGGTTGCAAATATATCTTTTTGGAGCGCCCACATTATTGTGTATGTTTAACTGCCATGCTGTTAAACGTAGCCGCCGTAAGTCTTGACAGACGTATGGGCCCTGTTGCATAAGATCCTTGCGAAGAGGTAGAGGCCACGGATCTTTGATCAGCATCTCGAGAAGATCTGCGTACCAGGCCCTTCGCGGCCAGTCCGGAGCAATGAGTATTGCTTGAACCTTTTCCCTTTTTATTCTCTTTAGAAGTCTTTGGATCAGAGGAAGTGGAGGAAACACGTACACCAGCTGGAAGACCCACGGAGTTGTCAGAGCGTCTACCGCCACTGCTTGTGGGTCTCTCGACCTGGCCCAATACAGCTTGAGCTTCTTGTTGAGTCGAGAGGCCATCATGTCGATCTGTGGATATCCCCACTGACGTGTCAACCACTGGAACACCTCCGGGTGAAGGCCCCACTCCCCCGGGTGTAGGTTGTGTCTGCCGAGTCTGCTTCCCAGTTGTCTACTACCGGAATGGCCGGATTCCGAAGTAGGGATGAGGCCTGCAGAAGGTCGTTGTAGACAGCAGAGTTCCAGGATGTTTATTGGAAGAAAGACTTCCCGACTTAAACCATCTTCCTTGAAACTGCACCCCCTGGGTGACTGCTCCCCAACCTCTGAGGCTTGCGTCTGTGGTTAGCAGAATCCAATTCTGAATCCCGAACCTCTGACCCTCGATGAGGTGAGAAGTCTGTAGCCACCACAGAAGGGAGATTCCTGGCTCTTGGCGACAGACGGATCGTCTGGTGCATGTCAAGATGCGAGCCGGACCATTTGTCCAATAGATCTAACTGGAAGGGCCTCGCATGAAACCTTCCATACTGAAGTGCCTCGGTAAGAGGCCATAATTTTCCCCAGAAGGCGACTGCACAGATCCGAGATGGCTTCAGGACAGCCCAAACCAAATCGACTGTATTACCATAGCCTTCTCCAAGGGAAGGAACACTTTCTGAGACTCTGTGTCCAGTATCATTCCCAGGAAAGGAAGCCTCTGCTTAGGTTCCAGGTGAGATTTTGGTACGTTCAGAATACACCCCTGATCCAGGAGCAATCTTGTAGAGAGGCCAATGCTGTCCAACAACCGCTCCCTGGACGGTGCCTTTATCAGAAGATCATCCAGGTACGGAATTATGTTCACTCCCTGTTTGCGGAGTAGAAACATCTCTGCCATCAATTTGGTGTACACTCTCGGTGTCGTGGAGAGACCAAATGGCAGGGCCTGGAACTGACAGTCCTGCAATGCAAACAGTAGATAAGCCTGATGAGGCAACCAGAATGGAATGTGAAGGTACACATTCTTAATATCCAGAGACAGTAGGAATTCCCCCTCCTCCAGACCTGAGATCACCGCTCTCAGAGACTCCATTTTGAATGAGGTGGGAGATCCTGGAACTCCAGTCTGTAGCCCTGGGAAATCAGATCTATGACCCAGGGATCCTGGCATGAACTAGGAATTTTAGTCGGGCTCCCACCCGCCAGTCGTCCACCATCATGCTGAAGGCTTTGAGGAAGCAGAATTGAGCTCTGTTCCTGAGAACCAGCAGTTGCTAGTTTGTGTGGTTTACCTCTAGCGCCTCTGGTGGCTTTAGAAGAACCTCTGGTTTTGCCCCTAAACTTGGCAGTCTGAAAGGACTGTAAATTGGAACCTGAGTAAGCATTTCTGGCTGGGGAAGCTGCAGAAGGAAGATATGTGGACTTACCCACAGTAGCTTTGGAGATCCATTTGTCTAGTTCATCTCCAAATAAGGCCTCTCCTGTGAAGGGTAGGCCTTCCACGCCCTTCCAGGAGTCCGCGTCAGCAGTCCACTGGCGTAGCCATAAGCCCCTGTGTGCTGACACTGCCGTAGCAGTGGTGCGTGCATTAAGCAAGCCTATTTCTTTTATAGCTTCCACCATAAAATTTGCAGAATCCTGTATATGTTGCAGGAGTAAAATAATCTCCCCTTGAGGCAAGGTATCTAACCCCTCAATTAGGTTACCCGACCATTTGGCAATGGCTTTAGTAATCCACCCACATGCTATAGTGGGTCTCTGGGCCACCCCAGCAGCTGTATACAAGGATTTGAGTGTGGTTTCCATTCTACGATCAGCTGTGTCTTTCAGGGAGGCTGCACCTGGGTCAGGCAATACAATTTTTTTGTGACAGCCTGGATACTGATGCATCCACTATCGGTGGATTTTCACATTTTTTCCTAACCTCAGGAGGAAAAGGAAAAGATGATAACAACCATTTAGGGATTTTACATTTCTTATCTGGATTAACCCACGGTTCTTCAAACAGGGTATTTAGTTCCTTTGACACGGTAAAAGTGGCTGAGGATTTGTTTTTTATATTAAAATAAGATTCCTCACTCTCCTCTGTCACCTTATCAGGGATATGAAGAACTTCTCTGATAACTTCTATAAGAGACTCTATTCCCTGCGACAGCACACACACAGGAAAAGGTTAAATGCACAATTAACCCACAAAGAGCCCTTCCAGGGAGACATAGAGATAGTATGGAACCAGCACACGGCACCCTTACCGCTAATGTCAAGCTTAGCCGGGTCGCAGACTAAGTACCTAGATTAGGGACTCCGTACACTAATAATCGCATTCCCCCTGCTATGACCCCCTGGTACCGCTGACGTAATCTGGAGTCTCTCCGGAGGAGCTGTGTGTCCCTGTCAGTCAGCGTCTGTGTCCGCTGCAGAGGGAAAATGGTGCTGGTGAGCTGCTGGATCCGCTCATAGTGAAGCCCCGCCCCTTCAATGGCGCGCGGTCTTCCAGCTCTTTTTTATACTAGGTGAGGTAATTTTATGCCTAAAATGGAGTCAGCCCCCTTTTAAGTCTGTAATGCCAATGTGGGTACTGTGTACACATATAGTGTACCGAGATTCAGCTCGCGCCCTCAGAAGCTGTGCGTCTGCACTGTGTACTGTGTCTGGAGACCCATGTAGAAGCTGTGCGTCTCCGTACCATCATGCCGCCATAATGGCCGGCGACCTGCTAACCGGGACGCCGGCTTAGTACTCACCACTCTTTCTTCTGGATGTTAGGGGTGGCGGCGTGCTGCGGGAATGTACGGTTGCCGTTGTGGGGCTTGCGAATAGTTCCCTCAGGAGCTAGTGTCCTGTCAGTGGGGAACGGGACCATTAACCCTGTCGTCCCCCCCTAGGTCCCACGAAGCAGGCAGGTTAGTGACATCCAGTCCTGCCTGAAAATAACAAATTCAGAAAATAAATGCAGAAAACTCTTCAGGGGCTTCCAGAGACGTGACCGGCTCCTCCGGGCACATTTTCTAAACGGAGTATGGTAGGAGGGGCATAGAGGGAGCAGCCAGCACACACTATAAATTTCTTAAAGTGCCCATGGCTCCTAGTGGATGCGTCTATACCCATGGTACTAAATGGATTCCCATTATCCCCTAGGACGTAAGAGAAAACATTTTAAACATAAGGTAATTAGTCAAACAATCTTCCATCAAAACACAACTGGTATTTCAGATCACGCTGCTTTAAAATTTTCTAAACTTGGTTTATAGGTTACATTTTTTCATAAAATATAGATATTTGATGTACAACCTGTTAGACCAGTGTTGCCTTAAAAAATGTCTTTAATAAAGATTTTCCTCTTTAACCCTTTTCTGTTCTATTAAAGTACTCTGGTGGAGATTACTTCCCTGTAGCCTTCACCATGTGCTCTGCTTAGCATGAATGAAGGATGGCGGTATTTCAAAACACAAGAGTGGTTCATAAAATCTAAACGCTGGTTGGAGAAGAGTCTGCCTAGGGACAGTTCCACAAAAAAGTATAGGACTGTAAAGGGTTAATGCAATATTAAATATAATTTTAACTGCTGGTGATGCTGGCTGATCTAGTGCGCACTTACTGCATATTACTGTAGAGACCAATATGGGCCTGCAAATAAACATTTGTCATTTCAGGGGAAACTGGAGTCATTTGGATTGCCACTGCTGGGTTTCCAACACTATCACAACAGTACATCGTGGGCATTACCTGCAATTGAACTGACCATATAAACTGAAAAACCTGTTTAAACGAGAAAGAAATGGTAGCAATACATATATTAGCAGCTAGGTGTAGCTATAGTGTAAAAAATTAGCTAACGGAAGATGTGTCACTTACCTGGTGCATACTGGGATTACGTCCTCCCTGAGTGTGCTCTGGCCGGTAGTACCAGAAGAGACTCATCATCAGCTCACCTGGCAGAAAAAGAAAGTAATGCTTCAATATCAAAAACAGTGTAGGGTGAATCAGCCAGTGAATGAACACTAGGAGTGAATGAAGTCTTTCAGGTTTAAAATATTAAAGCAAGATTTTATTATTTTCTCAGATTATCTTAAAAAGCGTCTAATTTTATGATTTGAAGTCTTCTTATGTTTAATTCTGATTTGATCCTGAACTCCCATGATTTGGTTGCAAATGGATTTCTGTTTCAGGTTTGAATAAGTCTGAACTGCTTTTCCCGCAAAATAATAAGTTAATGTACTGCCTAATTTGTACTAAAACTTTATAAAATAACAATTAACAGTGTTTATACCTCAATACATTCAGGTAAAGGCTTTAAAAGGGTTATAATTTGATACTCTGAGGTGAAAAACTATGGACTGTCTTAGATAAAGTAAGAGTGGGATATTCATTTTTGTTTTTTTACAGATAATTGCTGGTTGTTCCGAAATATCATGGTTAATTTATACTAATTGGAATATAAAAATAAATAAATCTATATAATATTGAATGTAGCCAGTAATTGAACACCATTTTTAAATTGTGTTCAATGACTGGTTGATATCTGTTCATTTACTGTTGTATTTTCCCAGATGTTTTAAAATGTAATAGACCTATTCCTTTTTTATAAACAGATGGATTTCGGGGGCTTATAGTTGGCCAAAGTCTACAAGCAGTTTTGATACAGTGAAGAAGCAGTCTCTGCTATAATAAGTGGCACTCTAAAGCTGTACGATGTAACAAATGATATGGTAATCATTCCAATGTCACTAAATCCCACAACGCATGATATAGAGCGGACACACTAGGCAATCGATGGCCTGCTATATCGTGTCAGAGGAGTGTTTCCCATTAATCTTTGCTCCTGTAAATAATGGACCTGATTCAGATGTGGACGGAGGTGCTATCGCTGCTGCTCAAATGGAGCATGAAGAATAGCACTAATATGTTAATGCAACACCAGGCATCTGATATAAGTAGACGTCTCCTGCTTGCATAAGTGGTCCAAGCTGCGTCCTAGGCTGCAGCATCTGATCACCTGTGACACTATCGGCCGGCTGCCTGACCCAAGGAGTCGTGCAATCATCATATACGTACATACTACACAATGTGCACCACATCCTAGATCACATTCTACTATCTGATGTGCAGCATATCAGATACAATTATTTGATGAACGATGGCTGAAAATGATAGATTAGGGGTACACATCATTACTATTACATCACCAAAATGGAAATCTTATTTTGATTTTAAAGCACAAAAAAACAAAAAAACATAAAAAACAAATACAACACCCCCCCTCCAAAAACAAACAAACAAACAAACCAAGAACAAGCAAAGAAGCAGCCATATTGGGGCAGCTAAAAAGCGGGAACTAGGGCAAAAAAATAAGAATTTACTCACCGGTAATTCTATTTCTCGTAGTCCGTAGTGGATGCTGGGAACTCCGTAAGGACCATGGGGAATAGCGGGCTCCGAAGGAGGCTGGGCACTCTAGAAAGATCTTAGACTACCTGGTGTGCACTGGCTCCTCCCACTATGACCCTCCTCCAAGCCTCAGTTAGGTACTGTGCCCGGACGAGCGTACACAATAAGGAAGGATTTTGAATCCCGGGTAAGACTCATACCAGCCACACCAATCACACCGTACAACTCGTGATATGAAACACAGTTAACAGTATGAAACAATAGAGCCTCTCAACAGATGGCTCAACAATAACCCGATTTAGTTAACAATAACTATGTACAAGTATTGCAGATAAACCGCACTTGGGATGGGCGCCCAGCATCCACTACGGACTACGAGAAATAGAATTACCGGTGAGTAAATTCTTATTTTCTCTAACGTCCTAGTGGATGCTGGGAACTCCGTAAGGACCATGGGGATTATACCAAAGCTCCCAAACGGGCGGGAGAGTGCGGATGACTCTGCAGCACCGAATGAGAGAACTCCAGGTCCTCCTCAGCCAGGGTATCAAATTTGTAGAATTTTGCAAACGTGTTTGCCCCTGACCAAGTAGCTGCTCGGCAAAGTTGTAAAGCCGAGACCCCTCGGGCAGCCGCCCAAGATGAGCCCACCTTCCTTGTGGAATGGGCATTGACAGATTTTGGCTGTGGCAGGCCTGCCACAGTATGTGCAAGCTGAATTGTACTACAAATCCAACGAGCAATAGTCTGCTTAGAAGCAGGAGCACCCAGCTTGTTGGGTGCATACAGGATAAACAGCGAGTCAGATTTTCTGACTCCAGCCGTCCTGGAAACATATATTTTCAGGGCCCTGACAACGTCTAGCAACTTGGAGTCCTCCAAATCCTTAGTAGCCGCAGGCACCACAATAGGCTGGTTCAGGTGAAACGCTGACACCACCTTAGGGAGAAACTGGGGACGAGTCCTCAATTCTGCCCTATCCATATGGAAAATCAGATAAGGGCTTTTACATGATAAAGCCGCCAACTCTGACACTCGCCTGGCTGAAGCCAAGGCCAATAACATGACCACTTTCCACGTGAGATATTTCAGATCCACGGTTTTTAGTGGCTCAAACCAATGTGATTTTAAGAAACTCAACATCACGTTGAGATCCCAAGGTGCCACAGGAGGCACAAATGGGGGCTGAATATGCAGCACTCCTTTCACAAATGTCTGAACTTCAGGTACTTGTTAGGGTCTCCTGCCCTGTGCTGCCACGTCGTCATGGCAACCGGGAGACAAGTGCTAGTGGAGTAACCTGAGCGCAGCTGATACTCTGGTTCGGGTCTTTTGCTGTGCAGTGGTTACAGGCTCTGTGCACGGCAGGGGATCCGGTGCTGGTTTTTGTGCTCACAGTCTGTGAGGTCTGAGTGGGGCGTGGACAGCACCTGCTTTATAAGGCCTCTTTTCAGGGTAAGCAGATGCTGCTGAATCTTTGTTGGTTAGTCAGTTCATGAACATTAGCCAGTACTGTGTAGCTTTGTATTTGTTTGTTGCTTACTGCAAATAGGCCTGGGAATTTGGTATTACACTCTGCCAATCCAGACCTAGCAGTAAGACTGGAGTCAGTCGTTTAGCTTGCTGGGGTTCTGTTACTACTCTGTGAACTTAGCAAGTTGGCGGCTGTATTCTAAGACTTGCCTGTCTAATCCTGTCTCACTGTGCTAGGTGTCAGGGGTCAGTTTAGTGGCAGTAAGCTAAAACCTGTGCACTGCAAGTGAGAATTAGGATTGTGGAGATTCTCCTTGTGTCTATCATTCCATCTCTGACCAAGGAGTTTACTGCCACACCCGTTGGTAACCCTTTAGGGTTTTGCTGTTGCCCTTAGCAACAGCATTTCGGGTACTCTACGTATTAAAACACAACATCTTGCTTTTTCCATCTTAGCAGTTCTAATACAAGGGAGATACCCAGTTCCTTAGCCTCTGGGCTTCTCTGTTCACTTTGTGTGTATTTTGTTACCCTATCACCTTCTGTGTACGTTATGTCATATCCCCCAGTTTGTCTGTGAGTCCATCTGTTTTGCATAACAGTTCAAACACCAGTACATTCCTGCAGACACTGGAGTGCATAACAGTTCTGACACCAGTACTTTCCTGCTGGCACTGGTGTGCATAACATATTCAGCAGCCTAATACTCCTGTTGAAATTTTGTGGGAATATGGAGCATACCCCTCAAAATATGTTGCAACAGGTGGTCGATCAGGTGCAGGTCCTGACTCGACAATTTAATGATTTGTCCATTAAAATGCACACCTCCCAGGCTGCTGGCGGAGCTCCCGCAGCAGCAGCACCTGCAGGGGTTAAGGAGCCGAAAGTAAATCTCCCGGATCGTTTTTCTGGAGATCGCTCGCAGTTCTTTTGTTTCAAGGAGAGCTGCAAGCTATACTTCCGGCTTAGGCCTCAGTCTTCTGGGTCGGAGATTCAGCGGGTGGGCATAGTGATTTCCTTGCTACAAGGAGACCCACAGGTCTGGGCATATGGGTTGCAGCCTGACTGTCCGTCGCTTAAAAGTGTTGATGCTTTTTTTTACGGCACTGGGCATGTTGTATGATGACCCTGACAAGACGGCCTCAGCCGAGGCTCAGATTTCGATCCTTAAGCAAGGGCGAAGGCCAGTTGAGGTTTACTGTACGGAGTTTCGGAGGTTGGCCCATGATACCCAGTGGAATGACCCAGCCCTGAGACACCAGTACCGAAGAGGTCTTTCTAACCAGATAAAGGACCAACTGGTACAATATCCCTTGCCTGATAGCTTGGATCAGCTCATGCAGTTATCCATCCGGGTGGATAGACGGCTGAGAGAGCGTAGGCTTGAAAGGGAGACTGAGATTTCCTTCCTTCCCAAGGGAACCTCAGACTCTGAGGAATTTTCTGAGGAGCCTATGCAGATTGGGGCTACCCGCCTCTCCTCGCGTGAGAAGACGCGGAGGAGACAGCAGGGGTTGTGTTTGTACTGTGGGAATAAAGGTCATGTGGTAGTATCATGCCCAGAAAAGCCGGAAAACTTCAGGGCCTGAGGGTGATGGGAAATATCCTGTCAGGCCAGAAGTCAGAATTTCCCAAGAAGACTTTTATCATTCCGGTGACCTTGAAGATCCTCGGTCAAACTGTCAAGACTGAGGCCTTTGTGGACAGTGGGGCCGACGGGGTTTTTATGGACCGCCAATTCGCCCTGAAACACTCTGTTCCCTTAGTACCCTTGGCATCGGAAATTGAGATTTGTGGGTTAAACGGGGAACCATTATCCCAAGGTAAAATTACCTCTTGCACTAGCCAGATTTCTTTGTTTATTGGAGCCACACACTCTGAAAAATTGTCCTTTTATGTGACTGTCTGTACTTTTGCCCCATTGGTGTTACCCTGGTTAAGGGCCCACAATCGTCAATTTGACTGGGTCTCTGGGGAGATTCTTAGTTGGGGTACGGATTGTTTCAGGAGTTGCTTGAGCCTTCCAGTCAGGCTCTCGCAGCTAAGTTTGCCAGGATTGCCAGGGTGTTATGCAGATTTTGCGGACGTGTTCTCCAAAAAAGTTGCAGAGGTACTACCTCCCCATCGCCCCTATGACTGTGCCATTGATTTGTTGCCGAATGCTAAGCTTCCCAAGAGCAGGTTGTACTCCCTGTCACGTCCTGAGACTCAGGCTATGGCAGAGTACATTCAGGAGAACTTGGCTAAGGGATTTATCAGACCTTCACAGTCTCCAGTTGGGTCGGGGTTCTTCTTCGTGGGTAAAAAGGACGGTTCGTTGCGACCCTGCATCGACTTCAGGGAATTGAACCGTATCACGATTAAAAACTCATACCCACTGCCTCTCATTTCGGTCTTGTTTGACCAGCTTCGTACTGCCACCATTTTTTCTAAGATTGACCTACGCGGTGCGTACAATCTAATCCGAATAAGAGAGGGGGATGAATGGAAGACTGCCTTTAATACCCACTCAGGGCATTATGAATATTTGGTGATGCCTTTTGGGCTCTGTAATGCCCCGGCAGTCTTCCAGGATTTCATGAATGATGTGCTCAGGGAATATTTGGATAGATTCTTAGTTGTATACTTAGATGACATCCTAATCTTCTCCCATTCCCTGGAGGAACATCGGAAGCATGTACGCTTAGTCCTCCAGAAACTCAGAGACCACCGGCTTGGGGCGAAGCTGGAGAAGTGCGAATTTGAAGTTCAGCAAATCGCATTTCAAGGATATATTATCTCCCCAGAAGGTTTCCAAATGGAGGGTTCCAAGGTACAGGCAGTCCTGGATTGGGTGCAGCCCACTAGTTTGAAGGCGCTTCAGCGTTTCCTGGGCTTTGCGAATTTTTATAGACGATTTATCGCTGGATTTTCGTCTATAGTGGCGCCCTTGGTGGCACTCACTAAGAAAGGGGCGGATGTTGCTCACTGGTCTTGTGAGGCTAAAGCGGCTTTTGCCCGTCTCAAAAGGGCATTTGTTTCGGCCAAGGTGCTGCGACACCCAGATCCAGAGCGTCCTTTTGTGGTGGAGGTGGATGCCTCTGAGATGGGTATTGGGGCAGTGCTTTCTCAGATGGGAGTGTCTGATAATCGCCTTCATCCCTGTGCTTACTTTTCCCGTAAATTTTCGCCTGCCGAGATGAATTATGACGTGGGTAACCGGGAATTGTTGGCTATTAAGGATGCACTCGAGGAGTGGAGACACTGGCTTGAGGGGGCTAAGTTTGTGGTCTCAATTCTCACTGACCATAAGAATCTGGCATATTTAGAGTCAGCGAAGCGTCTCAATGTAAGGCAGGCACGATGGGCTTTGTTTTTTGCTCGCTTTAATTTTTTGATAACATATCGCCCTGGGTCAAAAAACATCAAGGCTGATGCGCTCTCGCAGAGTTTTGCTCCAATCCAGGAGACCACCGAGGAGCCGTTGCCCATTGTTTCCCCACCATGTATTAAAGTGGGCATTACCCAGGACCTCTTATCATTAGTCCTTAGAGCACAGGAGCAGGCTCCTCCAGACCTTCCGGTAGGTCTTTTGTTTGTGCCTCCTAGGTTAAGACAGCGAGTGTTCCTGGAATTCCATGCCAAGAAGTCGGCAGGTCACCCGGGTATTGCCAGAACTCGGGAGTTGCTATCTAGGGCGGTGTGGTGGCCCTCGGTGGCTAAGGATGTGGATCAGTGGGTTCGGGCATGTGACATCTGTGCCCGAAATAAGACTCCTAGAGGGGTTCCTGTTGGCCCATTACATCCACTCTCTATCCCATCTAAGCCATGGACCCACATTTCAATGGATTTTGTGGTGGACTTGCCCAAATCCTCGGGGATGACAGCCATCTGGGTTGTCGTTGACAGGTTTTCGAAGATGGCGCACTTCGTTCCACTGGTTGGGCTGCCATCAGCCAGACGCCTGTCTGAATTATTTATGCTGCATGTTGTGCGTCTCCACGGGTTGCCACTTGATGTGGTCTCTGACCGCGGATCCCAGTTTGTGGCCAAATTCTGGAGGGCATTTTGTTCCGATCTCCAGATTTCTGTCAGCTTGTCGTCAGGCTACCATCCGCAGTCTAATGGGCAGACTGAAAGGGTGAACCAGTCCTTGGAGCAGTTCCTCAGGTGTTATGTCTCCAAGTGTCAGACTGACTGGGTTGCTCATCTGTCCATGGCGGAGTTTGCCTATAACAACGCGGCTCACTCTGCTACAGGGATCTCTCCCTTCCTTTGTGTGTATGGGCATCATCCTAAGGCCAATTCTTTTGACCCCCTGGACTCCACGCCTGGTGGTTCCTCTGTGGTTTCGGTCCTTAGAGGTATTTGGCGGAAAGTGAAGAAAGCCCTTGTGTCTGTGTCATTAGTGACCAAAAGGGTTTTTGATAAGCGGAAAAGACCCTGCAGCTTCAAATTAGGAGACTTCGTCTGGTTGTCTACCAAGAATTTGAAGTTGAGACAGCCATCTCATAAGTTAGGGCCCCGGTTCATCGGCCCTTATAAGATCACCAGGGTTATCAATCCGGTGGCATTTCAGTTAGATCTGCCCCGTTCTTTGGGTATCAATAAAACATTTCATTGTTCCCTTTTAAAACGGGCGATTAGTAATCCTTCTACCAGTGGAAGACCTTCCCCTCTTCTGATACGTGGCCAGAGGGAGTTTGTTGTTGAAAGGATTCTTGACTCCAAGGTGGTTCGGGGTCGGCTGTCATTTTTGGTGCACTGGAAGGGGTATGGCCCGGAGGAGCGGTCGTGGGTGCGCAGTTGTGATCTTCATGCCCCCAGACTGATACGCTCTTTCTTCTCGCAGTTCCCCGATAAACCCGGTGGTAGGGGTTCTTTGACCCCTCGTCAGAGGGGGGGTACTGTTAGGGTCTCCTGCCCTGTGCTGCCACGTCGTCATGGCAACCGGGAGACAAGTGCTAGTGGAGTAACCTGAGCGCAGCCGATACTCCGGTTCGGGTCTTTTGCTGTGCAGTGGTTATAGGCTCTGTGCACGGCAGGGGATCCGGTGCTGGTTTTTGTGCTCACAGTCTGTGAGGTCTGAGTGGGGCGTGGACAGCACCTGCTTTATAAGGCCTCTTTTCAGGGTAAGCAGATGCTGCTGAATCTTTGTTGGTTAGTCAGTTCATGAACATTAGCCAGTACTGTGTAGCTTTGTATTTGTTTGTTGCTTACTGCAAATAGGCCTGGGAATTTGGTATTACACTCTGCCAATCCAGACCTAGCAGTAAGACTGGAGTCAGTCGTTTAGCTTGCTGGGGTTCTGTTACTACTCTGTGAACTTAGCAAGTTGGCGGCTGTATTCTAAGACTTGCCTGTCTAATCCTGTCTCACTGTGCTAGGTGTCAGGGGTCAGTTTAGTGGCAGTAAGCTAAAACCTGTGCACTGCAAGTGAGAATTAGGATTGTGGAGATTCTCCTTGTGTCTATCATTCCATCTCTGACCAAGGAGTTTACTGCCACACCCGTTGGTAACCCTTTAGGGTTTTGCTGTTGCCCTTAGCAACAGCATTTCGGGTACTCTACGTATTAAAACACAACATCTTGCTTTTTCCATCTTAGCAGTTCTAATACAAGGGAGATACCCAGTTCCTTAGCCTCTGGGCTTCTCTGTTCACTTTGTGTGTATTTTGTTACCCTATCACCTTCTGTGTACGTTATGTCATATCCCCCAGTTTGTCTGTGAGTCCATCTGTTTTGCATAACAGTTCAAACACCAGTACATTCCTGCAGACACTGGAGTGCATAACAGTTCTGACACCAGTACTTTCCTGCTGGCACTGGTGTGCATAACAGTACTGAAGCTAGTTCTTTTTGAAAGAAAATCGACAGAGCCGAGATCTGTACCTTAATGGAGCCCAGTTTTAGGCCCATATTCACTCCTGCTTGCAGGAAATGCAGAAATCGACCTAGTTGAAATTCCTCTGTTGGGGCCTTTTTGGCCTCGCACCATGCAACATATTTCCGCCATATGCGGTGATAATGCTTTGCCGTAACATCTTTCCTGGCTTTAATAAGCGTAGGAATGACTTCCTCCGGAATGCCCTTTTCCTTCAGGATCCGGCGTTCAACCGCCATGCCGTCAAACGCAGCCGCGGTAAGTCTTGGAACAGACAGGGGCCCTGCTGCAGCAGGTCCTGTCTGAGCGGCAGAGACCACGGGTCCTCTGAGATCATCTCTTGAAGTTCCGGGTACCACGCTCTTCTCGGCCAATCCGGAACCACGAGAATTGTGTTTACTCCTCGCTTTCTTATTATTCTCAATACCTTTGGTATGAGAGGTAGAGGAGGGAACACAAACTGACCGGTACACCCACGGTGTCACTAGAGCGTCCACAGCTATCGCCTGAGGGTCTCTTGACCTGGCGCAATACTTCTCTAGTTTTTTGTTTAGGCGGGACGCCATCATGTCCACCTGTGGACGACCCCATTGATTTACAATCATTTGGAAGACTTCTGGATGAAGTCCCCACTCTCCCGGGTGGAGGTCGTGCCTGCTGAGAAAGTCTGCTTCCCAGTTGTCCACTCCCGGGATGAACACTGCTGACAGTGCTAGTACATGATTCTCCGCCCATCGGAGAATTTTTGTGGCTTCTGCCATCGCCGTCCTGCTTCTTGTGCCGCCCTGTCGATTCACATGGGTGACTGCCGTGATGTTGTCTGACTGGATCAGCACCGGCTGGTGTAGGAGCAGGGATTTTGCTTGACTTAGGGCATTGTAAATGGCCCTTAGTTCCAGAATATTTATGTGAAGGGCAGTCTCCTGACTTGACCATAGTCCTTGGAAATTTCTTCCCTTTGTGACTGCCCCCCAGCCTCGTAGGCTGGCATCCGTGGTCACCAGGACCCAGTCCTGTATGCCGAATCTGCGGCCCTCCAGAAGATGAGCACTGTGCAGCCACCACAGAAGAGACACCCTGGTTCGTGGAGACAGGGTTATTAAACGATGCATCTGAAGATGCGATCCGGACCACTTGTCCAACAGGTCCCACTGAAAAATCCTGGCATGGAACCTGCCGAATGGAATTGCTTCGTAAGAAGCTACCATCTTTCCCAGGACCCGCGTGCAGTGATGCACCGATACCTGTTTTGGTTTTAGGAGGTCTCTGACTAGAGAAGACAACTCCCTGGCTTTCTCCTCCGGGAGAAACTTTTTTCTGGGCCGTGTCCAGAATCATTCCCAGGAACATTAGACGTGTCGTGGGGACCAGCTGTGACTTTGGGATATTCAGAATCCAGCCGTGCTGGCTCAGCACTTCCTGAGATAGTGCTACTCCCACTAACAACTGTTCCTTGGATCGTGCCTTTATTAGGAGATCGTCCAAGTATGGGATAATTAAAACTCCCTTTTTTCGAAGGAGTATCATCATTTCCGCCATAACCTTGGTAAATACCCTCGGTGCCGTGGAGAGTCCAAACGGCAGCGTCTGGAATTGGTATTGGCAGTCCTGTACCACAAATCTGAGGTACTCCTGGTGAGAATTGTAAATGGGGACATGCAGGTAAGCATCCTTGATGTCCAGGGATACCATGTAATCCCCCTCGTCCAGGCTTGCAATAACCGCCCTGAGCGATTCCATCTTGAACTTGAATTTTTTTATGTATGTGTTCAAGGATTTCAAATTTAAAATGGGTCTCACCGAACCGTCCGGTTTCGGCACCACAAATAGTGTGGAATAGTAACCCCGGCCTTGTTGAAGTAGGGGTACCTTGATTATCACCTGCTGGGAATACAGCTTGTGAATCGCTGCTAGCACCGCCTCCCTGTCTGAGGGAGCAATCGGCAAGGCGGATTTTAGGAAACGGCGGGGTGGAGTCGCCTCGAATTCCAGCTTGTATCCCTGAGATACTATTTGAAGGATCCAGGGATCCACCTGTGAGCGGGCCCACTGATCGCTGAAATTCCTGAGGCGGGCCCCCACCGTACCTGGCTCCGCCTGTGAAGCCCCACCGTCATGCGGCGGACTTGGAAGAGGAAGCGGGGGAGGACTTTTGTTCCTGGGAACCTGCTGTTTGCTGCAGCCTTTTTCCCCTGCCTCTGCCTCTTGACAGAAAAGACCCTCCTTTTCCCCGCTTGTTTTTCTGGGACCGAAAGGACTGAACCTGATAAAATGGCGCCTTCTTAGGCTGTGAGGGGACATGGGGTAAAAATGCTGACTTCCCAGACGTTGCTGTGGAAACTAGGTCGGAGAGACCATCCCCAAATAATTCCTCCCCCTTATAAGGCAAGACTTCCATGTGCCTTTTGGAATCTGCATCTCCAGTCCACTGGCGAGTCCATAAGCATCTCCTAGCAGAGATAGATAATGCACTTATTTTAGATGCCAGCCGGCAGATTTCCCTCTGTGCATCTCTCATGTATAAGACTGAGTCTTTTATATGGTCAATTGTTAGCAGGATCGTGTCTCTGTCTAACGTGTCAATATTTTCTGACAGTTTATCTGACCACGCAGCGGCAGCACTGCACATCCATGCTGACGCAATAGCTGGTCTGAGTATAATGCCTGAGTGTGTATATACAGACTTCAGGATCGCCTCCTGCTTTCTATCAGCAGGTTCCTTAAGGGCGGCCGTATCCTGGGACGGTAGTGCCACCTTTTTAGACAAACGTGTGAGCGCTTTATCCACCCTCGGGGGTGTTTCCCAACGTAACCTATCCTCTGGCGGGAAAGGGAACGCCATTAGTAGCTTCTTAGGAATTACCAATTTCTTATCAGGGGAAGCCCACGCTTCTTCACACACTTCATTTAATTCATCTGACGGGGGAAAAACTACAGGTAGTTTATTCTCCCCAAACATAATACCCTTTTTTGTGGTACCTGGATGTAAATCAGAAATATTTAACACCTCTTTCATTGCCTCAATCATGCAGTGAATGGCCTTAACGGGCATTAAATTTGACTCATCGTCGTCGACACTGGTGTCAGTATCCGTGTCGACATCTACTTGTGCCACCTGAGATAACGGGCGTTTCAGAGCCCCTGATGACTTTTGAAACACCTGGACAGGCACGAGCTGAAGACTCAGCTGTCCCACAGTCGGCATGTCGTCAAATTTTTTAATGTAAGGAGTCTATACGTGCACTCATTTCCTGCCATAATACCATCCACTCAGGTGTCTGACCCCCAGGGGGTGACATCCCTGCTAAAGGCATCTGCTCCCCCTCCACATCATTATCCTCCTCAAACATGTCGACACAGCCGTACCGACACACTCCACACACACAGGGAATGCTCAAATAGAGGACAGGACCCACAAAAGCCCTTTGGGGGGACAGAGTAAGAGTATGCCAGCACACACCAGAGCGCTATATATATATATACAGGGACTAACTGAGTTATGTCCCTAATAGCTGCTTTTTATATAATATACTGTATACAGTGCCAATTTTAATGCCCCCCCTCTCTTTTCCCTCTTACTGTACTGTAGAATTGCAGGGAAGAGCCAGGGAGCTTCCTTCCAGCCGAGCTGTGAGGGGAAAAATGGCGCCAGTGTGCTGAGGAGATAGGCTCCGCCCCTTTTTCGCGGCCTATTCTCCCGCTTTTTATGGGATTCTGGCAGGGGTATTTACCTCATATATAGCCCCAGGGGCTATATATTGAGGTATTTTAGCCAGCCAAGGTGTTTTTATTGCTGCCTCAGGGTGCCCCCCCCCAGCGCCCTGCACCCTCAGTGACCGGAGTGTGAAGTGTGTATGAGGAGCAATGGCGCACAGCTGCAGTGCTGTGCGCTACCTTGGTGAAGACAGGATGTCTTCATGCCGCCGATTTTCCGGACCATCTTTTTGCTTCTGGCTCTGTAAGGGGGACGGCGGCGCGGCTCCGGGACCGAACATCAAGGCTGGGCCTGCGGTCGATCCCTCTGGAGCTAATGGTGTCCAGTAGCCTAAGAAGCCCAATCCGGCTGCAAGCAGGCGAGTTCGCTTCTTCTCCCCTTAGTCCCTCGCTGCAGTGAGCCTGTTGCCAGCAGGTCTCACTGAAAATAACAAATTCTAAGACTATAACTTTCTAAGAGCTCAGGAGAGCCCCTAGTGTGCATCCAACCTCGGCCGGGCACGAAATCTAACTGAGGCTTGGAGGAGGGTCATAGTGGGAGGAGCCAGTGCACACCAGGTAGTCTAAGATCTTTCTAGAGTGCCCAGCCTCCTTCGGAGCCCGCTATTCCCCATGGTCCTTACGGAGTTCCCAGCATCCACTAGGACGTTAGAGAAATAAAAAAAGATTTTACTTACCGGTAAATCTATTTCTCGTAGTCCGTAGAGGATGCTGGGGACTCCGTAAGGACCATGGGGATAGACGGGCTCCGCAGGAGACATGGGCACTTTAAGAAGGAATTTAGTTCCTGGTGTGCACTGGCTCCTCCCTCTAGGCCCCTCCTCCAAACCTCAGTTAGAGAAACTGTGCCCAGAGGAGATGGACAGTACGAGGAAAGGATTTTGTTAATCCAAGGGCAAGATTCATACCAGCCACACCAATCACACCGTATAACTTGTGATAACTACCCAGTTAACAGTATGAAAACAAAATATCATCAGTTCAAGACCGATGCAACTATAACATAACCCTTATTGAAGCAATAACTATATACAAGTATTGCAGAAGAAGTCCGCACTTGGGACGGGCGCCCAGCATCCTCTACGGACTACGAGAAATAGATTTACCGGTAAGTAAAATCTTATTTTCTCTAACGTCCTAGAGGATGTTGGGGACTCCGTAAGGACCATGGGGATTATACCAAAGCTCCCAAATGGGCGGGAGAGTGCGGATGACTCTGCAACACCAATTGAGCAAACATGAGGTCCTCCTCAGCCAGGGTATCAAACTTGTAGAATTTTGCAAAAGTGTTTGAACCAGACCAAGTAGCAGCTCGACACAGCTGTAGTGCCGAGACCCCCCGGGCAGCCGCCCAAGAAGAGCCCACCTTCCTAGTGGAATGGGCCTTGACCGATTTTGGTAATGGCAAACCAGCCGTAGAATGCGCTTGCTGAATCGTGTTACAAATCCAGCGAGCAATAGTTTGCTTTGAAGCAGGGGCACCAATCTTGTTGGATGCATACAGGACAAACAGCGCTTCAGTTATCCTGACTCTAGCCGTTCTGGCTACGTAAATTTTCAAAGCCCTGACCACATCAAGTAACTCGGAATCCTCCAAGTCACGTGTAGCCACAGGCACCACAATAGGTTGGTTCATATGAAAAGATGAAACCACTTTTGGCAGAAATTGCGAACGGGTCCGCAATTCTGCTCTATCCATATGGAAAACCAAATAGGGGCTTTTATGTGACAAAGCCGCTAATTCAGACACTCGCCTAGCCGAAGCCAAGGCTAATAACATGACCACCTTCCACGTGAGATATTTCAACTCCACCGTTTTAAGTGGTTCAAACCAGTGTGACTTTAAGAAACTTAACACCACGTTAAGATCCCAAGGTGCCACCGGAGGCACAAAAGGAGGCTGAATATGCAGCACTCCCTTTACAAAAGTCTGAACTTCTGGGAGAGAAGCCAATTCTTTTTGAAAGAAAATGGATAGGGCCGAAATCTGGACCTTAATGGTACCTAATTTAAGGCCCAAATTCACTCCAGTTTGTAGGAAGTGAAGGAAACGACCCAGATGGAATTCTTCCGTAGGAGCATTCTTGGTCTCACACCAAGAAACATATTTTCGCCATATACGGTGATAATGTTTTGCTGTTACTTCCTTCCTAGCCTTTATCAGCGTAGGGATAACCTCAACCGGAATGACTTTTTCGGCTAGGATCTGGCGTTCAACCGCCATGCCGTCAAACGCAGCCGCGGTAAGTCGTGGAACAGACAGGGTCCCTGTTGCAACAGGTCCTGTCTTAGAGGAAGAGGCCACGGATCTTCTGTGATCAGTTCTGCAGATCTGGATACCAGGTCCGTCTTGGCAAATCTGGAACAATGAGGATAGTTCTCACTCCTTTTCTTCTTCTTACTATCCTCAACACCTTTGGTATGAGAGGAAGAGGAGGAAATACATAGACTGACCGGAACACCCACGGTGTCACTAGGGCGTCTACCGCTACTGCCTGAGGGTCTCTTGACCTGGCGCAATACCTCTGTAGCTTTTTGTTGAGGCGGGACGCCATCATGTCTATCTGTGGCAGTTCCCACCGACTCGCAATCTGTGCGAAGACTTCTGGATGAAGTCCCCACTCTCCTGGGTGTAGGTCGTATCTGCTGAGGAAGTCTGCTTCCCAGTTGTCCACTCCCGGAATGAACACTGCTGACAGTGCGCTTACATGGTTCTCCGCTCAGCGAAGAATTCTGGTGGCTTCCGCCATTGCCACTCTGCTCCTTGTGCCGCCTTGGCGGTTTACATGAGCCACTGCGGTGATGTTGTCTGACTGGATCAGAACTGGTCGGTCGCGAAGTAATAATAATAATAATAATAATAATAATAATTTTATTTATATAGCGCTCTTTCTCCAACAGGACTCAAGGCGCTTTACAGACATCAAAAACAATACACATGATACAGGTGATTTGAGTAATACAACAATAGATAAGCAACACAGACATAAAAGAAAAACCTTAAGCCCACAGAAAGCATAACGCAGGATTGGTGCAGGTATTTTGGGTAATAACTTCCAAGGGTTGTGTATTCCACCCTCACAGGTACCAAGTGCAGCAGCCATCTTAGGCGCTCCGCGTAGGATTACCCAGGGTGGAATAGTCTACCCCTAGAAGAGATGACACAAAATGGGGGTGATTTCAGAGTCCTACAGTTTAGAGTAGGGTTCCAACAAAACCACAAGGTCCATGTATTTTTCATCCCATCCACAAGTGTACCATATGGGGCAGCCATGTTGGGCGCACTTTGGAGGTTACACTGTGGAAGGTGAGCCATACAAGGGCCAAGTTCATATATGGGAAAACTGATGCTTATGTAGTAGTATGATGTACCCTGCATGTAGGGCACAATGGAAAGGTGTGCAATCAGTGGAGGTAAACATTACAGGAAAATACATGGTGGGGTGGAAGCGAGCAATGAAGAGGAAAGAAAAAAACAAAAAAAACAAAACAAAAACACAATAGCAGGTAACTAGTGGCAGAAGTAGGAGTGACGTAGGGCGTTGTATATGGCCCTTAGCTCCAGGATGTTGATGTGAAGACAAGTCTCTTGACTTGACCAAAGACTCTGGAAATTTCTTCCCTGTGTGACTGCTCCCCAACCTCGGAGGCTTGCGTCCGTGGTCACCAGGATCCAGTCCTGAATGCCGAATCTGCGGCCCTCGAGAAGGTGAGCACTCTGCAGCCACCACAGTAGTGACACCCTGGCCCTGGGGGATAGGGTGATCAACCGATGCATCTGAAGATGTGACCCGGACAACTTGTCCAGTAGGTCCCATTGGAAAGTCCTGGCATGGAACCTGCCGAAGGGAATGGCCTCGTATGACGCCACCATCTTTCCCAGGACTCGAGTGCAATGATGCACTGACACATGTTTCGGTTACAATAGGTTCTTGACCAGAGTCATGAGTTCCTGGGCCTTCTCTAGTGGGAGATAAACCCTCTTCTGGTCCGTGTCCAGAATCATGCCCAAGAAGGGCAGACGAGTCGTAGGAACCAACTGTGACTGTCACAACTGAGGGCCTGAGCTGACGGGAGGCAGCCTCAGTTGTAGGGGCTGAGATGTACCGGAACCTGGGAGGTTGTATCAGACCCCTGGACATGTAAGTAACATGAATAATAACTGCCCGAAGGCGTGACCACGACAACTTGGATAAAAGTCAATGATGTTTATTATGACAACTCCGCAACACAGCAGCAGTAAAAGAAAACGTAAAAGTCAGCAAAGAATAAATACAGTTCCTGGGTACTACAGGATGGCAGGAGCCACAGGGCACTGGTAGTGTGAGATAGTTCTTATGATCTTCTAGATGGAAAGTCCTTACCAGGCCCGACTGTAGCAATGGAGATAACCCAGGATTGTGCCAGCTGGTGTTCCAGGAAAAGCTGGGTTGCTGAAGATAAAACAGCTGCTGTGGATACTGGCTGGAACCAGACTGTTGTTAGCACGGAGTGGATACTGGCTGGAACCAGTTAAATAATAAATGAACTTGGGAGCGATGAAATATGAACTGAAATGTAGAACTTGAGAGCGGAGAAATAATAATACCGGTGGAGAGTGGTAAAGTGTAGAAAGGACACCGGCCCTTTAAGGGAAGCTGTACTCTGCTGGAAGCTGAGCTGGAAGCAGGTAATGTTGTAGCTGGAAACAGATGAATCCACAATGGATTGGAGAGTCAGGCTACACCGCAGGTGGAATGCTGGTGCGGGTCTCTATGGTGGAAGTCTTGAGACAGGAGCTGGAACCTGGAAGACAATCACAGGAGAGAGACAAACAGGAACTAGGTTTGACAACCAAAGCACTGACGCCTTCCTTGCTCAGGCACAGTGTATTTATACCTGCAGCAAGGAAGGGATTGGCTAGGCAATTATGCAGATTATCAATACTGAGAACAGATTGGTGGAAATGATCAGCTGACAGAATCCAAGATGGCTGCGCCCATGCAGACACTTGGAGGGAAGTTTGGTTTGTAATCCATGTGGTAATGAAAACAGTAATGGCGGCGCCGGCCACCGGAGACAGGAGGCGCCAGGCTGACAGATGCACATCCAACCACGCGGACACAGCGGAGGCCGCGGCTGACGTAATCGCCACTCAGACACTCTGCATGCAGAAGTTCAGGGACGGCGGCGGAGGCCGCGGGAGACGCCATGCCAGGTGTAATATGGCGTTTACTGTGACAGCGTCCCAGAGTGACAGGAGAGGATACAGGAATGTACACATCAGGATAACAGATGGGATCCGGTCCTGGAGCGCTGAGCCAGCCTTAGGAGGCATCTGATGGGTAAGAAATGGCGTCCAGATACCCGGATCGTGACAGCACCCCCCCCCCCTTTAGGAGTGGCCCCAGGACACTTCTTTGGCTTTTGAGGAAACTTGGAATGGAATCTCCGGACAAAGGCAGGAGCATGGACATCAGAAGCATTGGTCCACGAACGTTCCTCAGGACCATAACCCTTCCAGTCAATAAGATATTGTAGTTGACCGTAACGGTGACGTGAGTCCAGGATCTTGGCCACTTCATACTCAACGCCTCGTTGAGTTTGGACTTTCGGAGTTGGAGGAAGTGAGGAATGAAACCGATTCAAGATCAGCGGTTTCAACAGGGAAACATGGAATGTCCTGGGTATTTTTAAGAAGGGAGGCAACTGGAGTCTGTAAGCAACAGGATTGATGACTTGTTCAATCTTGAAAGGACCGATATAGCGAGGTGCAAACTTCATACTGGGAACTCTTAACCTCAAATTCTTCGTGGATAACCATACCCGATCACCCACCTTGAGAGCAGGAACTGCTCGACGCTTCTTATCCGCAAACTTCTTGTACCTAAACGATGCCTTGAGCAGAGCTGATCGTACTCTCTTCCAGATATTGGCAAACTGATGCAAGGTGATATCCACTGCGGGAACAGAAGTTGCTGGAAGCGGTTGGAACTCAGGGACTTTAGGGTGGAATCCAAAGTTAGTGAAGAATGGTGTTGAAGCAGATGAAGAATGATACTGGTTGTTATGACAGAACTCGGCCCAGGGAAGTAATTGAACCCAGTCATCTTGAGAGGAGGACACATAGATGCGGAGGAAGGCCTCCAAGTCCTGATTCACCCTCTCGGTTTGACCATTGGTCTGAGGATGGTAAGCCGTGGAAAACTTTAGCTTGACTTGGAGGACTTGACATAAACTTCGCCAGAATTTGGCTGTGAATTGAACTCCTCGATCTGAGATAATTTCTTCAGGAAGACCGTGGAGTCGGAAGATCTCTTGTATGAATACTTGAGCCAACTTGGAAGCTGACGGAAGACCGGTGAGAGGAATGAAGTGTGCCATCTTGGTGAACCGGTCAACTACCACCCAGATGGTATTGAACTTGTTGCACATGGGTAAGTCTGTAATGAAATCCATCGACAAGTGGGTCCATGGTCGACGGGGAACGGATAGTGGAACCAGTTGCCCCGCAGGCAACTGGCGGGATACTTTATGTTGGGCACACTTTGGGCAAGATGCAATAAACTCCAAGACGTCCTTTTTCAGAGTTGGCCACCAATAGGACCTAGAGATAAACTCCAGGGTTTTTTGGATACCTGTATGTCCGGCAAAACGGGAAGCATGGGCCCAATGCATGAGCTTCTTCCTTAGCATCGGCTTCACAAAACTTTTCCCTGATGGGGGCGTAGAGTCCATCCCTACCGAGGAGAATGCCAACGGATTTATAATAGGATGCTTGTCTGAAGACTCTGACTCATTTTCTTGCTCCCATGAGCGGGAAAGGGCATCGGCCTTGCGATTCTGAGAGCCCGGACAGAACTGGAGTTTAAAGTCGAACCTGGAAAAGAAAAGTGCCCATCTGGCCTGACGAGGGTTGAGACATTGTGCGCCCTTCAGGTATAAAAGGTTCTTGTGGTCTGTAAGTATGGAGATTGAATGAGAAGCTCCCTCCAAGAGATACCTCCACTCTTCTAGAGCGAGCTTGATGGCTAGCAACTCCTGGTCGCCAATGGCATAGTTGCGCTCAGCTGGGGAGAACTTCCGGGAGAAGAAACTGCAAGGGTGTAAATGGCCATCTTTAGCCCTCTGAGATAACACCGCTCCTACTCCAACGGAGGAGGCATCCACCTCTAAGATGAAAGGAGAGTCGATGTCAGGCTGTTTCAGAACAGGCGCAGAGATGAACCTTTGTTTTAAAAGATGAAATGCTTGCATGGCTTCTTCAGACCACTTGGACGGGTTAGCACCCTTCTTAGTGAAAGCAGTAATAGGCGCCACAATGGTGGAAAAGTCTCGTATAAACTTTCGGTAATAGTTGGCGAACCCTAAAAACCTCTGGACCCCTTTGAGGGTTAAGGGTACCGGCCAATTTTGGATTGCTTGTAGTTTCTCAGGATCCATCTCTAGTCCGGAACCGGACACAATGTACCCTAGAAACGGAATGGACTTGACTTCAAAGACGCATTTCTCTAATTTGCAATAGAGATGATTGACACGGAGACGGGACAGAACCTCTTTAACCCAAAAACGATGTTCCTCTAAATCGTTGGCAAAAATGAGGATATCGTCTAGATAGACCACGACATGACGGTATAGAATGTCTCTGAAGATCTCATTGACAAAATGCTGGAAGACAGCTGGAGCATTGCTCAATCCGAAGGGCATGACGAGGTACTCATTATGTCCGTCACGGGTGTTAAAGGCGGTCTTCCACTCGTCACCCTCACGGATCCGGATGAGATTGTATGCACCTCGCAAGTCCAGCTTTGTAAAGATGGTAGCTCCGCTAACTCTGTCAAAGAGCTCAGTAATCAGGGGTAAAGGATAACGGTTCTTGATGGTAATGTCGTTCAAACCTCTGTAGTCGATGCACGGCCGCAGACCACCATCTTTCTTTTTTACAAAAAAGAAGCCTGCGCCGGCTGGAGAAGAAGAAGGTCGAATGAACCCCTTTGCTAGGTTCTCTTTAATATATTCCTCCATAGAATGCGTCTCAGGCAGAGACAACGGATAAGTTCGGCCTCGAGGTGGAACCTTCCCTGGAACGAGATCAATCGGACAGTCCCATTCTCTATGAGGAGGAAGGATATCAGCAGAAGCTTTACTGAACACATCCGTGAAATCTTGATATGGAGGAGGTGGAACATCAGACGACCTGGGGGAGGAAGAACAGACAGGCAATACTTTAAACAAACATGTCTCAGCACAGGAGGAACCCCATGCCAGGATTTGCGTAGTCGTCCAATCAATTGTAGGATTGTGAAGACGGAGCCATGGAAGGCCCAGGACCACAGGATGTGTGGCTCTTGGAATCACTAAAAAAGAAATAAGTTCGGAATGAAGAACTCCCACTCTCAGACGAACTGGTAGAGTCCTTAAAGAAATAACTGCATCAAAAATTTTGCTGCCATCCACGGCAGTTAAAGAAATGGACGAAGGAAGTCTCTCGGTGGGTAGGGACCACCGTTTAACATAGGCTTCGGTAATAAAGTTCCCAGCTGCTCCGGAATCAAGGAGGGCAATGACGTTCCGATAACGTTGAGCAACTTGAAGCGAGACTGGGAGATTACAATCTTGAGGAGATGGAGAGGAGATCATTACTCCTAGCCGGCCCTCTCCTTGGCGAGCTAGGCTTTGGAGTTTCCCGGACGTTTGGGACAGGCATTAATGGTGTGAGACGGAGCTGCACAATAGAGACAGAGAAACTCGGAGAGACGTCTTCGGCGCTCAGCAGGAGTTAAACGGGAACGGCCAAGTTGCATGGGCTCATCTTTAGATGGTGACAGTTGACGAGGAGGAGGAGCAGAAGATTTTGGAGCAGATGATCTTCCACGCTCAGTTGCTCTCTCTCTGAAACGTAAATCAACTTTCGTGCAGAGTGAGATTAGCTCATCTAACTTAGAAGGTAAGTCTCTGGTAGCTAACTCATCTTTAATACGCTCAGATAAGCCATGCCAGAATGCAGCATACAGGGCCTCGTCGTTCCATGCCAGTTCGGATGCCAGGATCTGGAACTGTATCAGATATTGTCCTACAGTACGTGACCCCTGGCGTAAACGGAGAATCTCGGATGAAGCTGAGGTTACCCGGCCTGGCTCGTCGAAGATGCGCCTGAATGTTGACACGAAGGCAGTGTAGGAAGATAGCAGGGTGTCGGACCTCTCCCATAACGGTGATGCCCAATCAAGGGCTGAGCCACTGAGAAGAGAAATAATGTAGGCAATTTTTGTACGGTCACTGGGAAAATTGCCAGGTTGTAGCTCAAACTGAATCTCACACTGGTTGAGAAATCCCCTGCAGAATCTTGGAGATCCGTCAAATTTTGCTGGCGTTGGAAGATGAAGACGTGGAGCAGAAATGGGTAAGGTGGGTGGGGTTATAGCTGGAGTCACTGTGGTTGACGCACCAGACGCGCCTGATCCACGGAGAGTTGTCTGAATCCCATCCAGCCGAGTAGAGAGATCCTGGAGACAGCGGATGATGTGGCCCTGTGCAGCCTCCTGATGTTCTAGTCGGGCTGCCAGTTCTTGCATCGGCCTGGCCGCTTGATCCTGGTCTCCGGCTGGATTCATTAGGTCAGTGCTTACTGTCACAACTGAGGGCCTGAGCTGACGGGAGGCAGCCTCAGTTGTAGGGGCTGAGATGTACCGGAACCTGGGAGGTTGTATCAGACCCCTGGACATGTAAGTAACATGAATAATAACTGCCCGAAGGCGTGACCACGACAACTTGGATAAAAGTCAATGATGTTTATTATGACAACTCCGCAACACAGCAGCAGTAAAAGAAAACGTAAAAGTCAGCAAAGAATAAATACAGTTCCTGGGTACTACAGGATGGCAGGAGCCACAGGGCACTGGTAGTGTGAGATAGTTCTTATGATCTTCTAGATGGAAAGTCCTTACCAGGCCCGACTGTAGCAATGGAGATAACCCAGGATTGTGCCAGCTGGTGTTCCAGGAAAAGCTGGGTTGCTGAAGATAAAACAGCTGCTGTGGATACTGGCTGGAACCAGACTGTTGTTAGCACGGAGTGGATACTGGCTGGAACCAGTTAAATAATAAATGAACTTGGGAGCGATGAAATATGAACTGAAATTTAGAACTTGAGAGCGGAGAAATAATAATACCGGTGGAGAGTGGTAAAGTGTAGAAAGGACACCGGCCCTTTAAGGGAAGCTGTACTCTGCTGGAAGCGGAGCTGGAAGCAGGTAATGTTGTAGCTGGAAACAGATGAATCCACAATGGATTGGAGAGTCAGGCTACACCGCAGGTGGAATGCTGGTGCGGGTCTCTATGGTGGAAGTCTTGAGACAGGAGCTGGAACCTGGAAGACAATCACAGGAGAGAGACAAACAGGAACTAGGTTTGACAACCAAAGCACTGACGCCTTCCTTGCTCAGGCACAGTGTATTTATACCTGCAGCAAGGAAGGGATTGGCTAGGCAATTATGCAGATTATCAATACTGAGAACAGATTGGTGGAAATGATCAGCTGACAGAATCCAAGATGGCTGCGCCCATGCAGACACTTGGAGGGAAGTTTGGTTTGTAATCCATGTGGTAATGAAAACAGTAATGGCGGCGCCGGCCACCGGAGACAGGAGGCGCCAGGCTGACAGATGCACATCCAACCACGCGGACACAGCGGAGGCCGCGGCTGACGTAATCGCCACTCAGACACTCTGCATGCAGAAGTTCAGGGACGGCGGCGGAGGCCGCGGGAGACGCCATGCCAGGTGTAATATGGCGTTTACTGTGACAGCGTCCCAGAGTGACAGGAGAGGATACAGGAATGTACACATCAGGATAACAGATGGGATCCGGTCCTGGAGCGCTGAGCCAGCCTTAGGAGGCATCTGATGGGTAAGAAATGGCGTCCAGATACCCGGATCGTGACAGTGACTTTGGAATATTGAGAATCCAGCCGTGTTGCTGTAACACTTTCAGTGACAGAGATATGCTGTTCAGCAACTGCTCTCTTGATCTCGCTTTTATGAGGAGATCGTCCAAGTACGGGATAATTGTGACACCTTGCTTCCGAAGGAGCACCATCATTTCTGCCATTACCTTGGTGAAAATCCTCGGGCCGTTGAGAGACCAAACGGCAACGTCTGAAATTGGTAATGACAATCCTGTACCACAAATCTTAGGTACGCCAGATGAGGTGGATAAATGGGGACATGAAGGTACGCATCCTTAATGTCCAGTGACCCCATAAAATCCCCCCCATCCAGGCTTGCGATGACCTCTCTTAGCGATTCCATCTTGAACTTGAACCTTTTCAAGTATAGGTTCAGAGATTTTAAATTCAATATGGGTCTGACCGAACCGTCTGGTTTCGGAACTACAAACCTGGTCGAATAATAACCCTTTCCCTGTTGAAGGAGGGGAACCTTGACCACCACCTGCTGAAGATACAATTTTTGTATTGTGTTTAACACTATTTCCCTCTCTTGGGGGGAAAATGGTAGGGCCGATTTGAAATACCGGCGAGGAGGCACCTCTTTGAATTCCAGCTTGTAACCCTGAGACACAATTTCTATTGCCCAAGGATCCACCTGGGAGTGAACCCATATGTGGCTGAAATTCCGAAGACGTGCCCCCACAGGGCCCGGCTCCGCCAGTGGAGCCCCAGCGTCATGCGGTGGATTTTGTAGAGGCCGGTGAGGACTTCTGTTCCTGGGAACTAGCTGCGTTGTGCAGCTTCTTTCCTCTGCCCCTACCTCTGGCAAGAAAGGACGCACCTCGGACTTTCTTGTTTCTTTGTGAACGAAAGGACTGCATTTGATAATGCGGTGCTCTCTAAGGCTGTGAGGAAACATAAGGCAAAAAAAATAAGAATTTACTTACCGATAATTCTATTTCTCGTAGTCCGTAGTGGATGCTGGGGACTCCGTCAGGACCATGGGGTTTAGCGGCTCCGCAGGAGACAGGGCACAATAATAAAAGCTTTAGGATCAGGTGGTGTGCACTGGCTCCTCCCCCTATGACCCTCCTCCAAGCCTCAGTTAGGATACTGTGCCCGGACGAGCGTGCATAATAAGGAAGAATATTGAATCCCGGGTAAGACTCATACCAGCCACACCAATCACACCGTACAACCTGTGATCTGAACCCAGTTAACAGTATGATAACAACGAAGGAGCCTCTGAAAAGATGGCTCACAACAAGAATAACCCGATTATTGTAACAATAACTATGTACAAGTATTGCAGACAATCCGCACTTGGGATGGGCGCCCAGCATCCACTACGGACTACGAGAAATAGAATTATCGGTAAGTAAATTCTTATTTTCTCTAACGTCCTAAGTGGATGCTGGGGACTCCGTCAGGACCATGGGGATTATACCAAAGCTCCCAAACGGGCGGGAGAGTGCGGATGACTCTGCAGCACCGAATGAGAGAACTCCAGGTCCTCCTCAGTCAGGGTGTGCCCCTGACCAAGTAGCAGCTCGGCAAAGTTGTAAAGCCGAGACCCCTCGGGCAGCCGCCCAAGATGAGCCCACTTCCTTGTGGAATGGTCTTTTACTGATTTTGGCTGTGGCAAGCCTGCCACAGAATGTGCAAGCTGAATTGTACTACAAATCCAGCGAGCAATCGTCTGCTTAGAAGCAGGAACACCCATCTTGTTGGGTGCATACAGGCTAAACAGCGAGTCAGATTTTCTGACTCCAGTCGTCCTGGAAACATATATTTTCAGGGCCCTGACAACGTCAAGTAACTTGGAGTCCTCCAAGTCCCTAGTAGCCGCAGGTACCACAATAGGTTGGTTCATGTGAAAAACAGAAAACACCTTAAGGAGAAATTGAGGACGAGTCCTCAATTCTGCCCTGTCAGAATGAAAAATTAAGTAAGGGCTTTTATATGATAAAGCCGCCCATTCTGACACACGCCTGGCTGAAGCCAGGGCTAATAGAATCTTCACCTTCCATGTGAAATATTTTAATTCCACAGTGGTGAGTGGATCAAACCAATGTGACTTTAGGAAACTCAAAACAACATTGAGATCCCAAGGTGCCACTGGGGGCACAAAAGGAGGCTGTATATGCAGTACCCCTTTTACAAACGTCTGAACTTCGGGCACTGAAGCCAGTTCTTTCTGGAAGAAATTCGACAGGGTCGAAATTTGAACCTTAATGGACCCTAATTTTAGGCCCATAGACAGTCCTGTTTTCAGGAAATGTAGGAAACGACCCAGTTGGAATTCCTCTGTAGGGACCTTCTTGGCCTCACACCACGCAACATATTTTCGCCAAATGCGGTGAAAATGTTTTGCGGTTACATCCTTCCTGGCTTCGACCAGGGTAGGGATGACTTCATCTGGAATGCCTTTTCAGGATCCGGCGTTCAACTGCCATGCCGTCAAACGCAGCCGCGGTAAGTCTTGGAACAGACAAGGCCCCTGCTGGAGCAGGTCCTCTCTTAAAGGTAGAGGCCACGGTTCTTCCGTGAGCATCTCTTGAAGTTCCGGGTACCAAGTCCTTCTTGACCCATCCGGAACCACGAGTATCGTTCTTACTCATCTCCTTCTTATGATTCTCAGTACTTTTGGTATGAGATGCATAGGAGGGAACACATACCCTGACTGGTACACCCACAGTGTTACCAGAGCGTCCACCGCTATTGCCTGAGGGTCCCTTGACCTGGCGCAATATCTGTCTAGTTTTTTGTTCAGGCGGGACGCCATCATGTCCACCTTTGGTTTTTCCCAACGGTTTACAATCATGTGGAAGACTTCCCGCTGAAGTCCCCACTCTCCCGGGTGGAGGTTATGCCTGCTGAGGAAGTCTGCTTCACAGTTTTCCACTCCCGGAATTAACACTGCTGAGAGTGTTATCACATGATTTTTCGCCCAGCGAAGAATCCTTGCAGTTTCTGCCATTTCCCTCCTGCTTCATGTGCCGCCCTGTCTGTTTACGTGGGCGACTGCAGTGATGTTGTCCCAGTGGATCAATACCGGCTGACCTTGAAGCAGAGGTCTTGCTAAGCTTAGAGCCTTGTAAATTGCCCTTAGCTCCAGTATATTTATGTGGAGAGAAGTCTCCAGACTTGATCACACTCCCTGGAATTTTTTTTTCCTTGTGTGACTGCTCCCCAGCCACTCAGGCTGGCATCCGTGGTCACCAGGACCCAGTCCTGAATGTCGAATCTGCGGCCCTTTCATAGATGAGCACTCTGCAGCCACCGCAGAAGAAAACACCCTTGTCCTTGGAGACAGGGTTATCCGCTGATGCATCTGAAGATGCGATCCGGACCATTTTCCCAGCAGATTCCACTGAAAGGTTCTTGCGTGAAATCTACCGAATGGGATCGCTTTGTAAGAAACCACCATTTTTCACAGGACCCTTGTGCAATGATGCACTGATACTTTTCCTGGTTTTAGGAGGTTCCTGACTAGCTCGGATAACTCCCTGGCCTTCTTCTCCGGTAGAAAACATCCTTTTCTGGACTGTGTCCAGAATCATTCCTAGGAACATTAGACGTGTCGTCGGAAAAAGCTGCGATTTTGGAATATTTAGAATCCACTCGTGCTGTCGTAGAACTACTTGAGATAGTGCTACTCCGACCGCCAACTGTTCTCTGGACCTTGCCCTTATCAGGAAAGCGTCCATATTTCTTTTAGGAAGAATCATCATTTCGGCCATTACCATGGTAAAGACCCGGGGTGCCGTGGACAATCCAAACGGCAGCGTCTGAACTGATAGTGACAGTTCTGTACCACGAACCTGAGATACCCTTGGTGAGAAGGGCAAAATTTGGACATGTAGGTAAGCGTCCCTGATATCCAGTGACACCATATCGTCCTGGTTCGCTATCACTGCTCTGAGTGACTCCATCTTGATTTGAACCCTTGTATGTAATTGTTCAAATCTTTTAGATCTCACCGAGCCGTTTGGCTTCAGTACAACAATATAGTGTGGAATAATACCCCTTCCCTTGTTGTAGGAGGGGTACTTTGATTATCACCTGCTGGGAATACAGCCTGTGAATTTTTTCCCAATACTGCCTCCCTGTCGGAGGGAGACGTTGGTAAAGCAGACTTCAGGAACTTGTGAGGGGAAGACGTCTCGAATTTCCAATGTACACCTGGGATACTACGTGTAGGATCCAGGAGTCCACTTGCGAGTGAGCCCACTGCGTGCTGAAACTCTTGAGATGACCCCCCACCGCACCTGAGTACGCTTGTATGGCCCCAGCGTCATGCTGCGGACTTGGCAGAAGCTGTGGAGGACTTCTGTTCCTGGGAATGGGCTGCCTGCTGCAGTCTTCTTCCCTTTCCTCTAACCCTGGGCAGATATGACTGGCCTTTTGCCCGCCTGCCTTTATGGGTACGAAAGGACTGAGACTGAAAAGACTGTGTCCTTTTCTGCTGAGATGTGACTTGGGGTAACAAAAGTGGATTTTCCAGCTGTTGCCATGGCCACCAGGTCCGATGGACCGCCCCTTTATACGGCAATACTTCCATGTGCCGTCTGGAATCTGCATCACCTGACCACTGTCGTGTCTATAAACATCGTCTGGCAGATATGGACATCACATCTACTCTTGATGCCAGAATGCAAATATCCCTCTGCGCATCTCGCATATATAGAAATGCATCCTTAAAATGCTCTATAGTCAATAAAATATCCTATCAAGGGTATCAATATTTTCAGTCAGGAAATCCGACCAAGCCCCCCCAGCGCTGCACATCCAGGCTGAGGCGATTGCTGGTCGTAGTATAACACCAGTATGTGTGTATATACTTTTTAGGATATTTTTCAGCTTCCTATCAGCTGGCTCCTTGAGGGCGGCCGTATCTGGAGACGGTAACGCCACTTGTTTTTATAAGCGTGTGAGCGCCTTATCCACCCTAAGGTGTGTTTCCCAACTCGCCCTCACTTCTGGCGGGAAAGGGTATACCTCCAATAATTTTCTATCGGAGGAAACCCACGTATCATCACACACTTTAATTTATCTGATTCAGGAAAAACTACAAGTAGATTATTCCCACCCTACATAATACCCTTATTTGTGGTACTTGTAGTATCAGAAATATATAACACCTCCTTCATTGCCCTTAACATGTAACGTGTGGCCCTAAAGGAAAATACGTTTGTTTCTTCACCGTCGACACTGAAGTCAGTGTCCGTGTCTGTGTCGACCAACTGAGGTAAATGGGCGTTTTTACAAGCCCCTGACGGTGTCTGAGACGCCTGGACAGGTACTAATTTATTTGCCGGCCGTCTCATGTCGTCAACCGACCTTGCATCGTGTTGACATTATCACGTAATTCCTAAATAAGCCATCCATTCTGGTGTCGACTCCCTAGAGAGTGACATCACCAATACAGGCAATTTGCTCCGCCTCCTCACCAACATCGTCCTCCTACATGTCGACACACACGTACCGACACACAGCACACACACAGGGAATGCTCTGATAGAGGACAGGACCCCACTAGCCCTTTGGGGAGACAGAGGGAGAGTTTGCCAGCACACACCAAAAACGCTATAATTATACAGGGACAACCCCTTATACAAGTGTTTTCCCTTATAGCATTTTCACATATGTAATCATATCGCCAAATAAGTGCCCCCCCTTTCTGTTTTAACCCTGTTTCTGTAGTGCAGTGCAGGGGAGAGCCTGGGAGCCTTCCTCACAGCAGAGCTGAGCAGGAAAATGGCGCCGTGTGCTGAGGAGAATAGGCCCCGCCCCCTAAAACGGCGGGCTCTTCTCCCGGAGTTTGTGAGATCTGGCAGGGGTTAAATACATCCATATAGCCTCAAGGGCTATATGTGATGTATTTTAGCCATAAAAAAGGTATAATACATTGCTGCCCAGGGCGCCCCCCCCAGCGCCCTGCACCCTCAGTGACCGCTGGTATGAAGTGTGCTGACAACAATGGCGCACAGCTGCAGTGCTGTGCGCTACCTTATGAAGACTGAAAGTCTTCTGCCGCCTGTTTCTGGACCTCTTCAACTTCGGCATCTGCAAGGGGGGTCGGCGGCACGGCTCCGGGACGAACCCCAGGGTGAGACCTGTGTTCCGACTCCCTCTGGAGCTAATGGTGTCCAGTAGCCTAAGAAGCAAATCCATCCTGCACGCAGGTGAGTTTTCTTCTCTCCCCTAAGTCCCTCGTAGCAGTGAGCCTGTTGCCAGCAGGACTCACTGAAAATAAAAAACCTAACTTAAACTTTTATTCTAAGCAGCTCAGGAGAGCCACCTAGATTGCACCCTTCTCGGCCGGGCACAAAAATCTAACTGAGGCTTGGAGGAGGGTCATAGGGGGAGGAGCCAGTGCACACCACCTGATCCTAAAACTTTTATTATTGTGCCCTGTCTCCTGCGGAGCCGCTAAACCCCATGGTCCTGACGGAGTCCCCAGCATCCACTTAGGACGTTAGAGAAATTTGACTTTCCAGCTGTAGCTGTGGAGACCAGGTCCGAGAGACCTTCCCCGAACAATTCCTCACCCCTGTAAGGTAAAACCTCCATATGCCTTTTTGAGTCGGCATCACCTGTCCATTGCCGAGTCCACAGGACCCTTCTGGCATAAATCGACATAGCGTTTATTCTAGAACCCAGTAAACTAATGTCTCTTTGAGCATCTCTCATATATAGGACAGAGTCTTTTATATGCCCCAGGGTCAATAATACAGTATCCTTATCTAGGGTATCCAATTCCTCAGATAAGGTATCCGTCCATGCCGTTACAGCACTACACACCCAGGCCGACACAATTGCCGGTCTTAGTAAGGTACCCGAATGTGTATAAATGGACTTCAGGGTAACCTCCTGTTTGCGATCAGCAGCATCTTTGAGGGTAGCCGTATCCTGGGACGGCAGGGCTACCTTTTTGGATAAGCGTGTTAAAGCTTTGTCCACCCTAGGGGAGGATTCCCATTGTAACCTATCCGTTGGCGGGAAAGGATACGCCATAAGAATCCGCTTGGAAATCTGCAGTTTTTTATCTGGAGATTCCCAAGCTTTTTCACATAACTTATTCAGTTCGTGTAAGGGGGGAAAAGTTACCTCAGGCTTCTTTCCCTTATACATATAAACCCTTGTGTCAGGGACAGGGGTTTCCTCTGTGATGTGCAAAACATCCTTTATTGCTATAATCATATATCGAAGGGATTTAGCCAATTTTGGCTATAACTTTGCATCCTCGTAATCGACACTGGAGTCAGAATCCGTGTCGGTATCTGTGTCAACAATATGGGATAGTGGGCGCTTAGGAGACCCTGACGGTCCCTGCGACATAGGGTCAGGCATGGGTTGAGACCCTGACTGCCCAATGCATCAGCCTTGTCCAATCTTTTATGTAAGGAATTAACATCATCATTTAAAACCTTCCACATATCATCCAATCAGGTGTCGGCGCCGTCGGCGGAGACACCACATTCATTTGCTCCCGCTCCTCTCCCACATAGCCTTCCTCATCAGACATGTCGACACAAGCGTACCGACACACCACACACACACAGGGAATGTCTTTTCTGAAGACAGTTCCCCCACCAGGCCCTTTGGAGAGACAGAGAGAGAGTATGCCAGCACACACCCCAGCGCTATAATATCCCAGGAATAACACAGTAACTTAATGATAACCAGGTAGCTGCTGTATGTTCTAGTTTTTGCGCCTAATTATGTGCCCCCCCTCTTTTCAACCCTCTTCTACCGTGTATCAGCAGGGGAGAGCCCGGAGAGCTTCCTCTCAGCGGTGCTGTGGAGAAAAAATGGCGCTGGTGAGTGCTGAGGGAGAAGCCCCGCCCCCTCGGCGGCAGGCTTCTGTCCCGCTTAAACTGTAATTTTGGCGGGGGCTCATACATATATACAGTGCCCAGCTGTATATATGTTATCTTTTTGCCAATATGAGGTCCCAAATGCTGCCCAGGGCGCGGCGCCCCCCCCCCCCCCCTGCGCCCTGCACCCTTACAGTGACCGGAGTATGTGAGGTGTGTGGAGCAATGGCGCACAGCTGCAGTGCTGTGCGTTACCTCTAGTGAAGATCATGAAGTCTTCTGCCGCCTGTGAAGTCTTCTTTTCTTCTCATACTCACCCGGCTTCTTTCTTCCGGCTCTGCGAGGGGGACGGCGGCGAGGCTCTGGGACGGACGCGAGGGTGAGATCCTGCGTACCAATCTCTCTGGAGCTAATGGTGTCCAGTAGCCTAAGAAGCAGGACCTAGCTTCAGAGAGTAGGGCTGCTTCTCTCCCCTCAGTCCCTCGAAGCAGGGAGTCTGTTGCCAGCAGAGCTCCTTGAAAATAAAAAACCTAACAAAATACTTTCTATCAGTAAACTCAGGAGAGCTCACTGAAAAGCACCCAGCTCGTCTGGGCACAGTATCAAACTGGAGGAGGGGCATAGAGGGAGGAGCCAGTGCACACCAGGAACTAAATTCTTTCTTAAAGTGCCCATGTCTCCTGCGGAGCCCGTCTATCCCCATGGTCCTTACGGAGTCCCCAGCATCCTCTAGGACGTTAGAGAAAGAGGGCAAAACTGTGTCAAAGGCAAGCTCAAAAATCCAAGTGAAGACCTCTAAGAAACATAACACAACTGAACTTCAATCATCAATGGACTGGTGAAATTTCACTACCCGAGTCAAAAGGTGACACTGAGGGGGTAAGCAGTTCGCAATTGGTGTCCGACGGAGTAATGAAATTGATGATCGGATTGGACGCTAATACCCTGGGTACCCACATATCTGCTTGTAGCTTCACAAGCCAGGATAAGCAGCAATGGGCTAATGTCCAAGGTTTGGGTGCTCTAACAGGACTTCAGATGGGTTTATCCACTATATGCAGCCATACCCGGTGCTTTTGGGGTGACAAGTGCGATAATGAATGGGTACCCAAAACAACTGAATTGATGTCAGGCTCCCATTACTTATTGCTGCTCTCAAAACAATTGAATTTCCAATTGAAAATTTAAGCGAGAACTCTAATGAAGATAATATAAATTGAGGCAAACACTTTGTAAAAACGTAATATATTTATGGCTACGTTATTGTAGAATATGAAGGAAAGTTTTATCCAGGAATAGTGAAAGATAAAATCCACAACCATGTTGAAGTAACTATAGTAAGCACCATGACCATATCAAACGGGACTTCCTGATAATGGCCCTAGAAAAAGGACAGGATATGGTACAACAATAACATGGTGAAGGAAAAAGTAATTGAATTATACAGTATTCCAGAAATGGTTAGAAATAGGCAATAAGATGCTTAATAGCATTTAAACATCAAATGATCACTTTCTTCAATTATTATTATTATTCTACTTGTAGTAACTCATGCTTTGATATAACATACCATCTATGTAAGCTGCTGTGTTGCCTTTATTTTATTAACGTAAGCTACAGTACAGTATTAATTCACTGGTCTTGTGTGTTCATTTACTGGCTTTGTGGGATCAATCACTGGTAATTTCTGCACCTCTTCTCTTTTTTTTCATTGGTTGTAAAATTCTAACTATTACTACAGTCTTTAAAACCACAATTTCTTCTAAAAGTAGATATATTAATGATGATGCTACGTATCACAAAATGTAATTTAAGTTGCATCTGCTTCAATCACCATCCTCTTAAACAGGAGTGTCATTCACTTGACGATTCACCCTATATCAAGTAGTGAATGTTTGTGTCTCACGCAAAAAATACACATTTATAGCCTTACACATTCAGTAAAACATAGCTAATAAAAATAAGTGAAACTGCAGGCACATTTCGTGCAATACAAGCTCTGTAAAAGAACAGGCTGTTTTGCAGAGGTGAAACTATCCAGTGACAGAATCATTTGCTTCAACCATTCCATGTAATGCTTTTCTGCAATGTATTTGTAAATACAAATGTTGCACAATTTAGTCTATGAATAGAGCGGAGATGACAACAATGAAGGCATTAAGCTACGTCGTGTTGTTGGAGAATGACTGGAAACACTTAAAGCAAAATTCGGTTGGCGACAAGTTCAAAATTTTGCAATAACTGTGGAATGGGGCTAATATTTCATGGAATGGCTCTTCAAACCTGCTCATCTCTAGTGGCAAGTATGCAGCGAGAAACAACATGAATGATCAGAAAACCAGGAACTAAAGCATGCTTTATTAACATGGACTGCAAGTGATGAAACCCAATAAAATCAGCCAATAATAAAACACAATTAAAAGTTTTCTGGTACCGGTTTTGGGTTCTTCCCAGAGGGCAGATATCTTGGCCACATATGGCATGGATTTTTTCCTGGGACCGGATTTTAAAAGGACAGTGTCTCTGACTCTGATAATCTCTCCATTCCTCTCCACAGCTTGATAACTCCTTCTGAGAGCAGGCTCAGGCTCATTCTGGGAAGAAGGCAGAAGCAGGTATAAAGTAAAACGTGTATAGAAGTCCCATTTATGTAAGTTACACCTCTAAAAATATCAAATGGTATGTGATAAAACAGACTTCTATGAGAAAGTTCCCAGACATAAAACAAACCTGTACATACATGGGGCTAGGAACATTTAAGCCATAGCATGGGCTCAGAATTGTGTGTCTATATAGTCAGATGCTTGATTGTGCCAGCAGAATCAAAGTTTGGAGACTGCATTAAATCTAGTACATTAGCTTTCACGTGTCGTGCACTGGCTTGGTGGGTATATAAGGTGTGCGATAGGCCATCTGCACACATATCACTCATTGTGGTCATGCGTAAAAGAGGCGATTAATCAGTGTTGCTAAAAAGAGATGATTATCGGCTTTCGGGCCAAGGGTGGCAATATTTCTGAAACAGTGTTGGTTTGTGAACTGTTCGGGGGTTACTGTGGTGGAAGGTGCATCTTGACTGTACAAATCATACAATTGCGAATAACAGACGTGAATACTGCGGAGCACCATGTGCCATTAATGTGAGATGTAAACGTCAGCTACGAAGGTGAGTGAGGGCTAACCGACATGCTACAGTGGAGCAGCTCATCATTAAAATTAACCTGGGGGCTACCAGACGTGTCTAAAACGATAGTTCAGCGAACCCTTCTTCGTATGAGGCTCCGAAGCGGTTACTCTGGCTATAAGCTGGTGGTCATAATAATGTGACTCGACTGTGTATTATCACAATATTTATTATTATTAACATTATATAGTGCAGCAAATACCATTGCGCTTTACAATTGGAAACAATAGTGATAGAACAAAACTGGGTAATAACAGACAGTCGGAGGCAGGAAGGTCTTGCTCGCAAACTTACAATCTATAGGGAAATAGGCATTGATACACAAGTATAGGTCTTATTTATTGCATAATAGTCCCAACAGATTGCAAAGGTTACTGGTGGGCTGTATGATATGGTCACACACCAATGTTGGCCTGTGGTCAGGAGGATGTCAAAGTGAAGAGAAAATATGTTAGGATATGTGTGGACTGGGGATGTAACTGTATAGGAAAGTTTATGAAGGTTATCTGGGTGGTTCTTGAATTTGTCAAGCTTGCCTGATGAGGTGAGTTTTCAGGGAACGCTTGAAGGTTTGGAGACTAAAGTAGAGTCTTATTGTGGGTGGGAGGGAATTCCAGAGTGGGTGCAGCCAAAGAAAGACCTGTAATCATGAATGAGAGTGAACAATTAATGTGAATGAGAGATGTAGATCTTAAGAAAAACGAAGGAGGTCGGGTTGGGAGATATTTTGAGATAAGTGAAGAGATGTATTTTGGTGTAGTTTGATTCGTAACCTTGTGTGTGAGTAAAAGTATTTATTCTGAATAGGGTAGAATTAACGTAACCAATGGAGGGACTGAGTGGATCTGCAGACAATAAATAACTATTGAGGAAGATTAGCCTTTCAGCTGCATTCAGAATGGGTTGTAGTGGTGAGAGTCTGTCTTTGGTAAGACCAATAAGGAGACAATTGCAATAATCAATGCGTGAGATAATGAGAGCGTAGATTAGAGTTTTTGCTGGTTCTTCTGTAAGAAGGATGCAGTTAGGATGCCGGCACAAGGGGACTCCTTACGCTCGCCATGCTGCCGGCATACTGACGGCTGGGATGCCATTGTCGGTATACTGACGGCCAGCATTCCAGCCACCGGTATATTATAGTGAACCTGTGTAAGATATGGTCGTATTGTGGATATGTTTTTTAGATGCATATTACATGATTTTGAGACAGATTGATTGTGGGGAACAAAGGACAATTTGGAGTCAAGGATCACACCTAAGCAGCAAGCTTGGAGGGTAGGATTGATTTATCGAGTTCTCAACAGTAATAGAGATAACAGGTTGGTAACTACTACTGATTGCTGGAAATATAATTAATTCGGTTTTGGAAATATTACGTTTGGAGGTGGCAAGATGACATCCAAGATAAAATGGCAGAGAGGCATTTAGCTGCAGAAAGGCAAGATATTATTAAAACTTTACTACAGGAATCCCCAAGATGATTTCTGCAGAGCAGTGTAATAGTCGTCATGGACATTTGATATTGGAAGTTGCATGTTTTCTCAATACAATCCTGGATGGGACTGCTCTAAAAATCTAACAGTGGTATTAATCTTCCTTTTCTTTTTATCAGCATGAAAAGGACATTATTAAATAACCTAACTAAATCAATTACTTGGCGCTTATATTTACGCAGTCTAGTGACCGATATAAGTGGTGCTAGAATTCAGGTTACGGTGATTGTTCACATTTCTTTCATGCTTTTATTGATTTAATAATGAAAGAAAATGTCATCAATCTGAACTATTCCCCTTATGACCAGCTATATTGTTTAATGTATATTTTCTCTAGAGAGAAAACTCACTATAGGGAGTGCGTAAGTAAATAGTCAATGCTACAAATTTACACTTCATTAAAAAATGACCATTTTATTAAACACAAACCCTAAAATTCATTCACTTTTTGATCTTTCTGATTAAGTATCAATCAATAATAATTGTTATCAGTTCCCTGTTAATCACAAGCTTTGACTCAAAGTGCTTGTATAGTGCCGGGCAAGATTGCCTCCAAACGATTGATTTTAAGACTCCATTTAATAGGTGCATGTCCATTTAATTTTTAAATGGGAATTGCTAGTCTGTGCTGCAGACAGGGTAGAGCTCTAACTGTCTGAACTGCGTGCGCCATGCTCAACCCGGTCTCTTGATTATTATTGGAGCTGTAAGGCGGCTTTTGGGGATGGATGGCGGAAGGAGAGTGCTGGTATTTTGATGGTAAGCAGTCCAGCACTATGCTCGACCTCCATAGTTTGCCAGCTTCATAAGCGGTGGATTCGCACTTGGCGGTTCTTACCAGAGTCTCCAGCTGCGTATTTGGACATCAGCATGTAGTTCATCGGCACGTCGGTGAGCACTTCCACTTGTTCCCAAAGCACTCTGAGGAAACAATCAGTGTATATTGGGATGGAGAGACGCATAAGGACCCACTAATCTGACTTTCTGTGACTATTTTACATCTGCTCCCTGTAAAAAGTGTTTTGGGAACAAGGGAAACTGCCCACCGATATGCCGATGAACTACGGGAAGCTGATGTCCAAATACGCGGCTAGGGTCGCCAAGTGCGAATACACAGCTTGTGAATCTGGCAAACTACGGCAGCCGAGCACAGCACCGGACTGCTTATTATCAAAATACCAGCGGTAAATTACAGAGGGTAATTGTCTCGCCAGGGGCTATCCAATTAGCCCTAATAAGCTGGAGGGGTCCATGGCTTATCAGGGATTTTATTTTACCTGCCTTTGGAAGGCGAAGCCAAATCCCCAAAAGGAGTCCTGTTTTCATGTGAAAACGGGTATGCGGCCGGCAAAAACACACAGGTTTCACCGAACCTGTGTGTTTTCAGGAGATCCTAATAGGATAAACCGAAAAAAAATCTGATAAATATCGCTTGTGCAGCCCTGCTTTGCTAAAAAAGTTTTGTGCAGGACAAGACCAGCCCTGCATCTGCTTACCCAGTGCGACGGATCCAGCGATGAAGGTCTCGACTGTGACGTCAGACATCCACCCTCCAAACGCCTGCTTTCGTCTTACCACACCCAGTAAACGGTGAGTAGACGCCCGATCCTCCTTCCCGCTGTCAATCTTCTTGCGATCGGGCCTGCAATCGCTTTCTTCGGTCCTGGCGTTGTTGCCCGGTGACTGTCATCACTGGGCAACGACGCGCGTGCGCAATTCGGGTGCCGCGCAGCCGCAGTACCGACCCATTCGCACCGCAGCGAAAAACTGCTACATGCGAACGGGCTGGAATGACCCACACAGTTAACCTTAAAAAATTAATTTCTGCACCCATATTTCTGCATATTTTCTGCAACCATATCTACACTATAATTTCATTACAAACTACATATACTGCCACTAAGCATACACTGTTACCAACACTGTACTTTCACCTGTATTTCTGCAAATCTACTGCTGTTTCTCTCATACAACCTACACTCATGTTTCCAATTTTCTCCCCCCCCCCCCCCCCATTCACCTCATCAACACTATGGGGGGCGGTTCAGAGATGGACGCAGCCAGACATCTGTATGCACCGGCCAAGTCCATCTGGTCTGTGCATGTGCACCAGCCTCATTGTGCGTGCGCGACCCTTCTCCTTGTGGCCACATCCCGGAGAGATGCGGCCGAAAGGTGATCGACATTGGCGGGCGTTGGGGTGGCATTTTGCGGGCATGGTGGGCCAAACGGGGGCGTGACAGCAGCGTGACGTCACATGCAGCCACTTTGAAAAAAAATTGCAGCTGGACCGCCTGCACCGCAGCCAGGGGTCAACCACAAATCGATGCATCAACAATTAAATTGCAGACGTATCGCGAGGTTGCGTCACACATGCTGAGCGACCTTCAGCATGTGAGAAGATGGACTCAGGTCTTGCACCGGATGCAACGATCTGCGTCCATCTCCAAATGAGGTCCCATGTCCTAGTTTTCTTCAACTCCTCCCATCACTCAGTGTCTACCTAATCCTGTATGTTGCCCCCTTTTCCCACCTCTATCCTTCCTCTCTAGTCATATACACCTCCTCCTCTTCCCCTTCCTTTTACCTCACTTTCATTCGCCTCTGCCCCACCATGGTCCTACTAACCCACCACAGCCCTGCTTCCTCAGACCTCTCACTTTACCTCTATCCACATCATACTGATCTCCCTCCCTACCCACTTACTGGAATTTCCGTTCCTATCTCAGGCACCCACACCCCGACTACTCTCCCATCATCCTTGTCCTTGAAGGTAATCTCAGCTCAATGCTATAGCAACCCTGATAATTTTATTCAGACCTTTCCCACAAACTCTCTCCTCTCTCGCTACAGCAACCCTGAAAATCTCATTCATACCTATCCCACAAACTCTCTCCTGTGCCCTCTGGAATGCCATTTATGTAGGCAACAAACTGGTCCCTACCCATGACCTTTTCATCTCCAATTCCATGAATCTCCTAGTTATTACAGAAACCTGGATTTCCCCCTCTGACACCAGTTCTCACACTGTTCTCTCCACTGAGGGCCTCACATTCTTACACACACACACACACACACACACACACACACACACACACACACACACACACACACACACACACACCTGGAAGCCAACGTGGTGGTGGTGGTGGTGGTGTTGGGGACCTTCTATCTTCCAGTTACTCCTACCAACTCATACCATCAGAATCTTCCCTTACATGCTCTACATTTGAGGTCCATGCTATTTGCCTCTTCCTACCAGTTCACCTTCAAGTAGCTGCCATTTATTGTCCACCTGGCATTCCCAAAAAATTACTTGACCATTTTGCTTCTAGCTCACACACTTCCTCTCTTCAGACATTCCCTCCATTATCTTAGGTGATTTCAACATCCCAAATGATGACTTTTAGAATCCTTTGTTTCTAAACTCCTTAACCTCATATAATTGCTTGATCTCTCCCAGCGGACATCCTCACCCTACCATGTGAGTGGGAACTCACTTGATCGAATCTTCACTCACCAAAGTGATATTTTTGATTTTTCCAACTCACTATTCCACCTCTCTATCAACTGCTCTCTAAACTTATCCCTCTCTGCTTCTCTACCTCCTAAGGCTACCATAACGAAGCGTAAGATTGACGCCATCAATACAGTTTCCTTATCCTCCCTGCTTGACTTGCTTCTCTCTTCTAATCTGAACAAGCTACTTCCCTATATAATGCCTCCTTTACGGCTGGCTCCAGCAACCACTATTCACCCTCGCAGATCAACACCTCAGCCCTGACATTCCAAATTCATCAGATATCTGAAAACTGGTTTTTGGTACTTACCGGTAAATCCCTTTCTCCGATTCCACAGGGGACACTAGAGGCTTAAGACCGTGGGGTATAGATAGAGGAAGCACTTTAAGAATTTAAAGATGTGACTGGCTTTTCCACCTATATGCCCCCCCCTACAGATCAGTTAAGAGAAACTGAGCCCGAAGAGCGAAGAAAGACCCAACTACAGAGGAGGAGGTGAAATAAAAGCAACAGAAACGTGAAAGATATTAAACACAAAATCCAAGAATACATAACATATATATGTGTGTATATATATATATATATATATATATATATATATATGTGTATATATAGATATATATATAAATATATGATATATAAAAAAAAGTTGTAACACTGTAAGGGTACAAGGTGCCGTTTCCTGGGATAAATGGCAGCCTGCAGCAGCTGAGGAACCACACAAGTCCAGTTTCCGGTACAACTGGCCCCAGACAGTTTTATTATACAGAAAATAAAACAAACAGCAAAAGAAAATACCTTGCCTGTCCGGCACTAACTAAACACAAGATGTTCCTAACTATCACTAAACAAAAAAACACAGAGTTCTCCAGTAAACACTGTATAGCTCACTTGTATCAGGAAGAGTGTTTCTCTCACAGAGATCCTGCAGCCTTCCCAGGCAGTCTGCACACCCTAATCAGGCCAGCAGCTCTATATCACTCTTACACAGCTGAAAGCCTGATTAGCCTTCTGTGAGGCCAAAGACCCGAACTGGGCCCAATGTCTGGAACTTGCCCCATCTCTCTCTCAGGGCCCTTACCCAGCTTTTCCAACAAACTGAAAAGGTCCTAACAAAACAAAACATATTCCTAGCAGTTTTCATTTTCCTAATACATGTAAGACAAGAACCTGGGACAAACATACCTGCCCTCAAACACTATCCCAGTGTTCTTGTCACATATCCCCCTCCCCTGTTTCAACCTAGGGGCCGGAACACTTGTAGCCCCCAAACAGAAGATGCGGGACAATGCATCTGCGTTGGCCAATAGTGTACCCGGTCTATGTTCGACAGTAGTCTTAAAATCCTGCAACGCTAGAAACCATCTAGTTACACGAGCATTCTTGCCTCTATTTACATACATCCATTTTAAAGGGGCATGATCCGTCACTAGTCTGAATTGTCTACCCAAGAGGTAATATCTCAAGGTATCTAGTGCCCACTTAATGGCCAAAGCCTCCTTTTCCACAATGGCATACCTTTTTTCATGCTCATTGAGTTTCCTACTCAAATAAATGATAGGGTGTTCGTCACCATCTCTGGTTTGGGACAGCACAGCGCCTATCCCTACCTCTGAAGCATCTGTCTGTACCACAAATTGTTTTGAAAAATCTGGTGTTATCAACACCGGTTGTGAACACAAAGCCACTTAACGCTTGGAACGCTTTTTCTGCATCAGGGTTCCATTTCACCATATTTGACTGCTTCCCTTTGGTAAGGTCTGACAACGGCACCGCTCTGGTCGCAAAATTGGGAATAAACCGTCTATAGTACCCAGTTATTCTCAAAAAAGCCCTTACCTGTTTTTTATTCACTGGACGAGGCCAGTTTTGAATAGCATCAATTTTATTAAATTGGGGCCTAATCAGACCTCTGCCTATGGTGAAGCCCAAGTATTTGACCTCCTCCATTGCGAGGCAGCACTTCTTTGGTTTAGCAGTTAACCCTGCCTCTCTGATTGAGTCCAGTACTGCTTGTACATTAACCAAATCGGACCCCCAGTCTGTACTGTGAGTTACCACATCATCCAAATAGGCAGCTGCATATTTTCTATGGGGCCTCAAAATTTTATCCATCGCCCGTTGAAAGGTTGCTGGAGCCCCATGCAACCCAAAGGGTAACATCTTATACTGGTACAGCCCCTCCGGAACCGAAAAGCTGTTTTTTCTTTTGCGCTATCAGATAAAGGTATTTGCCAGTAACCTTTGGTCAGGTCCAACGTGGTGAGAAACCTGGCTGTTCCCAGCCTTTCTATAAGCTCATCAACACGGGGCATGGGGTATGCGTCAAACTTGGACACCTCATTTAACTTACGAAAGTCATTACAGAAGCGTATGCTACCGTCGGGCTTCGGAATGAGCACTATGGGACTGGACCACTCACTGTTAGACTCCTCTAGGACTCCAAGTTCTAACATGGTTTTAACTTCTTTAGAAACAGCTTCTCGCTGAGCTTCAGGAATCCTATATGGATTTAAATGAACCCTGACCCCTGGTTCTGTGACAATGTCATGTTTTATTATGGTCGTTCGGCCAGGCAGCTCTGAAAATATCTCCCTATTTTGGATGAGAAATTCTTTAACCTGATTGTTCTGATCAGCTGATAATGTCTCTGACACTTCACTGCGGGAAACAACCGAGGTGAAGACACCGAAGGGCAAGGCTCCGCTGACAGAGACAACCTATCTTTCCAGGGTTTGATTAAGTTAACATGGTAGATTTGTTCGGGTTTTCTCTTTCCCGGCTGGTATACTTTGTAATTAACCTTATTCACTTTTCCCCTAATCTCAAATGGACCCTGCCATTTAGCTAGGAATTTGCTTTCCACAGTGGGTACCAAAACAAGAACTCTATCTCCAGGAGCAATTTCCCGTATCTTGGCACTCCGGTTATAGACCCCCTGTTGAGCACTTTGGGTCTGTTCCATGTGCTCTCTGACAACAGGTACCACGGCTGCAATCCTATCCTGCATTTGTGTTACATGTTCAATAACGCTTCTATAAGGAGTGGGCTGTCCTTCCCACGTCTCTTTGGCAATGTCCAACAGCCCTCTGGGGTGTCTACCATACAACAAATCAAACGGAGAAAACCCCGTAGAGAACTGAGGAACTTCTCTGATGGCCATTAACAAGTAGGGCAACAAACAATCCCAGTTTTTCCCATCTCTCTCAACAACCTTTTTAAACATACTTTTTAATGTTTTATTAAACCTTTCCACCAACCCGTCAGTTTGGGGATGGTAGATGGACGTCCTGAGGTGAGTGACCTTAAATAATTTGCACAATTCTTTCATGATCCTTGACATAAATGGAGTACCTTGGTCAGTCAAAATTTCTTTTGGTATTCCCACTCTACTAAAAACCTGCACCAGCTCCCTAGCTATCGCCTTGGTTGTGATAGTGTGTAAAGGGACAGCCTCAGGATATCGAGTGGCATAGTCCATAATTACCAGGATATACTGATGGCCCCGAGCAGACTTTAACAAGGGCCCCACGAGATCCATGGCTATTCTGTCAAACGGGACCTCTATAATAGGCATGGAAACTAGTGGGCTCCTGAAATGGGGTCTAGGGGCATGATACTGGCATTCAGGACAGGAAGAACAATATTCAGACACTTCTTTATAAATCCCTGGCCAAAAGAACCTTTGTAAAACTTTTTCAGTGGTTTTTTCTGCCCCTAAATGTCCTGCGGTAACGTGACTATGAGCTAAATCTAGTACCGTTCTCCGATAAGGCTGGGGAACTACCAGCTGTTCCACCACATCCTCACCCCTTTTGACAATGTGGTACAAGAGCTCATTACAGATGGCCATGTGGGGATACGTAACCCTGTCACCTGGTACCACAGGTTCCCCATTAACAACCTTAACATTCTCTCTAGCCTTTATTAAGGTAGGATCCTTTAACTGTTCAGACGCAAACAGATCCTTCTTTACCTCCAGGTCAGGCACGCTTTCAGTTCTAACTACTATGTCTCTGTTCCCAGCAAGAGGGTCCTCACTGGACTCCCCATCTGTCACTTCCCCAGCCAAACTAGCAAAAGGCAAAGGGTCAGAAAGTTCCGAAGACACACGTACATCCATAAAATCACCAGTATTATCAACTGGCTCTTTACTTCTCACATCTGTTGATAACCGTGATTCCCACAGTTTCCAAAAATGAGGAAAATCCCTCCCTATTATGGCCTCATGCACCAAGGTGGGGACCAGTCCTACTTTAACAATTGCTGACCCACAACAAGTTTCTATATTCACTTCAGCAGTGACATAATGTTGGGTATCCCCATGTATGCAAGTTACCCCAATAGGTATTTGCTGGACCTTTAAGGGGTTCACTAACCCAGCTTTCACGAGGGTAACTAAACTTCCTGAATCTAGCAAGGCCTCTACCCGGTTACCCTCTAAGAACACATCACACATTTGTTTTTCCAGCTCAGGTGAAGGTACCACAGTACAGGCTAACCTAGCAAAGAAAGACATTCTGCGACATTCAAAGGCAGCATCACATTGCATGGGTCCTTGCGTGACTGGGCAACTGGCAATAACATGACCTGGCATACCACACCTAAAACATTTATTCACACGATTATCAACCCGTTTGGGCAGTATAGACCGTTCTAGCCCCATTGGCCTGTCTCCAGGGCCAGTATTTACAGTCTCTCCAGCCTTGCGTTCTTTTAACCGCCCAGCAACGTTTTCCCACGGAACAGTCTTACCAGTCTTTACTGAAGGGTGCTGTCGAGGATCTATGGGTTGCTGGGTGGTCATCAGTAGTTCCTCTGCTGCCAAATACCTCTCTACCATGTCCACTAATTGGTCAGCAGTACCCGGGTTCCCATGGCTCACCCACTTGCGCAGGACCATGGGCAAAGATCTCAAGGTAGCGGTCCATGACGACTCTTTCAACCATCTGGGGACCAGTTAATGTCTCTGGCTATAACCATTTTCTTTGTTAGCTGAATAAGGTCGTGCATCTGGGAGCGAGGAGGCTTTTCCATGGCGTACACCCAACGGTGCACCCGTTGTGCTCGTACTGACAGCGTGACTCCCAGGCGGGTCAGGATCTCAGTCTTTAGTTTATCATAGTCCCGAGCCTCAGCAGGGCTTAAATCAAAGTACGCTTTTTGGGGCTCACCTGACAGAAAAGGTGCCAGCAGACTGGCCCACTGTGCTTTCGGACAGTTCTCACGCTCGGCAGTCCTTTCAAACGTGGTCAGGTAGGCCTCCACATCATCAGCCTCTGTCGTTTTCTGCAGGAAGTGACTGGCCCGTAAAGAACTAGAGCTGGTCAGAGCACTGACGGCCATATCTCCAATCCGGGCTGCAAGGCTCTGCATCACTTCTGTTAAGGCCTCTCGCTGTAGTCTCCAATTTTCCTCCATTGCCACCTGCTGCTGTCTGTTGGCCTCCTGCTGAGCCGCTGTAGCTTGCAGCAAGGCTTTGAGCAGTTCCTCCATGTCGACAGACTTTTCAGGCGGCTTTGTAGCTGCTTTCACCCAGGACATATATCAAATCCTCAGGGCGAGTCTCAGTAACTTCACACTGGGCTGTATCTGCATAAACCACCGTTTTCTGCCGGCCTCACAAAGCTGCTGCTTTCACTTATGCGCAGAACGGGGTGCTCGCTTTCTCCACCAAGTTGTAACACTGTAAGGGTACAAGGTGCCGCTTCCTGGGATAAATGGCAGCCTGCAGCAGCTGAGGAACCACACAAGTCCAGTTTCCGGTACAACTGGCCCCAGCCAGTTTTATTATACAGAAAATAAAACAAACAGCAAAAGAAAATACCTTGCCTGTCCGGCACTAACTAAACACAAGATGTTCCTAACTATCACTAAACAAAAAAACACAGAGTTCTCCAGTAAACACTGTATAGCTCACTTGTATCAGGAAGCGTGTTTCTCTCACAGAGATCCTGCAGCCTTCCCAGGCAGTCTGCACACCCTAATCAAGCCAGCAGCTCTATATCACTCTTACACAGCTGAAAGCCTGATTAGCCTTCTGTGAGGCCAAAGACCCGAACTGGGCCCAAAGTCTGGAACTTGCCCCATCTCTCTTTCAGGGCCCTTACCTAGCTTTTCCAACAAACTGAAAAGGTTCTAACAAAACAAAACATATTCCTAGAAGTTTTCATTTTCCTAATACATGTAAGATAAGAACCTGGGACAAACATACCTGCCCTCAAACACTATCCCAGTGTTCTTGTCACAATAAATATATATATATATATATATATACACATATACATACACACACACACACATATATATATATATATACACACACACACACACACACACACACACACATATATACAGTCACACGTAAACATGAAAAAGAATACAGCTTGGCAGGAAAACAAGCGCTGGGTGGGCATTCAGTGTCCCCTGTGGAATCAGAGAAAGGGATTTACAGGTACGTACCAAAATCCAGTTTCTCCTTCATTCTCTAGGGGACACTGGAGGCTTAAGACTGTGGGGACATCCCAGAGCTCCCTTGTTGGACGGCAGAGCACTGAGAACCCTGCAACACCACACGGCCAAATTGAGAGGCCGAATTAGCAAAAGTATCAAACCGGTAAAACTTCAGGAAGGTATGCCGGCCTGACCAAGTAGCTGTCCTACACAATTGGTCAGTGAGACTGACAGATATATATACACATCGAAAACATAACTGTACCCTTGTAACAATAACATCATACAGTATAATACAATATTGCCTAGTACATAGCCAAATACAAATCAACAATCAGTGTTAGTCCATGGGTCAGACCAGGGCTAGGGAAGTAGTTGCGTGTCTTTTACCAGTGTGTGACACAACGCGCCGGCTGTGTTGTCACAAACATCACCATTAAGAGACGCAGCTCACTAAATCCTGCAACTTACTTGCCAAGTGCACCTGGTCATGCACAAAGGGTGGAGGATGAGAACAATGGTGAAGGAGGATTTAGTGCAGATACTGATACTCATGAGTGTATGGAATACCTGAACCAAACTTTCACTGCGAGACCTGACATCAGTGACAACCCACTGGAAGGAGTAGACTTTACCTTCTACACTAACGGTAGTTGCCACAGACAGACGGAATCGGGAAACTTGTGCACCGAATATGCAGTTGTAGATGACGAAGGTATCATAGAAACTGAAGCCCTTGGCCCACCACACTCGGCACAAGTCGCTGAGTTGGTAGCTCTGACCAGAGCATGTGAGTTGGCCAAAGGTAAGTCAGCTAATATATACACACAGACTCTAGGTACGCCTTTGGAGTGGTGCATGATTTTGGGGCCCTGTGGCGCCTCAGAAATGTCATGACGGCAGCTGGCACACCTGTAGCGCATGCGTCCCACATCAAAAGGCTCCTGACAGCAATACAAGAACCAGAGTGGCTGCTATCAAGTGTAAAGCACACACTTACAACCAAGACCCAATCTAACTTGGTAACAGCCGTATTAAGAACAAGCTGAGCAAAGTGATGGCTGAAACTGGATTGTTGTGGCCAGAAGCTTTGCCACTAGTGTTGTACAGCATCAGAACCACTCACAGGTCATGGTTTAACTTATCACCTTTTGAAATTATTTTTGGTCGACAACCGCATGTAATGAAAGACCCCCAGGATGATTTAAAATGCAACAATGAAAAACTGTGAAATATTTGGTTAGGATGAGCCAGCAGCTGAGAAATCAACAAAGAAATCTAAAGCTGGTGATTCCTGACCTACCGAACAGTAATTGTCATGACATTGAGCCTGGGGATTATGCGATGATACAATATTTTCTCCGCTCAGGTTGCCTCATAGACAGGTGGGAAGGACCGTACCAAGTCTTGTTAACCAGCACAACGGCATCAAAGGTCGCCGAAAGAGACTTGGGTCCACTCGTCCCACTGCAAGAAGGTCGCTGACCCGGAGAAAACTCGTGACAAAGAGCAAGGTGAAGAGAACCTCATATCACTAGAGAGTCTATTCCGGGAAAGCTGAGAGGTAGGACTGTTGAACGGCACCTGAGCACGGAGAGCAACAAGATCAAGGACGGTTGTCACACCATTTTCTTTTTTCACCCCCCACTGCATTTTCCTTTCTTTTCTCCTCCTTATTTTCCTTCTTTCCCCTAACGAAATGGATCTATCACAAGAGACTGCGTTTCGGGTTCTGCTGGTAATTTTGTTTTTGATTAGGACAATCTGTTTTGGTGAGGGTCCCAGAGAGGTCGAGCAAGGATCTGGAATGGGTTCTGATGGCGAGTACGAATTTGTGGGATCTCAGGTGCAGCACATCACTCGAGTAAAGGCTGGTATCAGTAAGCGCTCTGGTAGTCACGGAGCTCGGAGACAATGTGAGGTGTTATTGTCTGACGAATATTGTATTTGTAGAAACTGTGAGAACATAGTCGAAGATGGGTGCATCCAGAGATGTCAGTCCAACAGTAATATCGATATGGACCGACAACCATTGAGTGATTACCACTCAATAGTGGGTAAGGTCTTAAACCAAACAGAATGTTGGGTGTGCTCCCAAGTACCTCAAGGACAGAGTAAGTCGGGATTAGTGCCATATCCTTTAACGTTAGATGAGGTACTCAAATTACGGGGTGGGAGACCGGTGGACAAGAAATTCAATATATCTAGGCCCCCTAGCTTGAAGCTCCACCAGTATCATGTAGAGATAGATCACTAATATGCTTTAATGTCTCCAATTTCCGAAAACCCAGAAATTGGGAAGTAACCTGGAATAACAAGACAATGACCTTTTCACACAGAGCTGATAGGATTCCTATTGACTCTGAACATGTACGCAAGATAGCCAATAGTGGGAGGTATTTTCGGTATAGGTATACACGTGGGAGCAAGACCATGTGGGTTGTAAAGGTATCACAAGGGCATTGTGCCCACATCATCCAGCCTGATACTTGTACTGAGCAGATGAGAGAACTAGGGATTGGTTTCTTTACCTGGAAAATGTGCAATATGGTGTTGTTACATTTTGTCCCCTATGTTCTCCCAGATGATGCCTATTTAATTTGTGGGAGGAAAGCGTACAAATGGCTCACTCCGAGGGATTGTGTTACATTGGAAGGGTACTACCAGAGGTCATGACCTTAGAGCACGATAAAATGAAAGACATTCACCGCAACGCTCAGACTCCCTATACTCATACCCACTATGAACACATCATCAAAAGACACCTCATAGATAGGGCAGACCACGCAGCCTCTGATTTGATCCATGAATCCACCGGGACTCAGTTCCTTCTCGCATTAGATATCACCCGTACTGCCAGAGGAACTATACATTTTAAGTACATCCATGCGCTTGCGAACTTGATAGATAATATCACTGAGATGTATGATAACATCTTTAGGTATACGGGCAGGGAGTTACAAGCCTACAAGACAGAGTTGTCCAGCACAGGATGGTCCTGAATTATGTCACGGCTGTGACAGGTGGGTACTGTGTCACTTTGGCAACTCGATATGGTGTGAAGTGCTGTACGTACATTACGAACAGCAATGACGACCCCACAGAGATCATCGATGAAAGGATGGACGAGATCTTGAAGTTGAAGTGGGAGTTCCAGAGGAGACACAATCTTACCTTGACGGCTGTGGGTAATGAATTGACCAGCTGGGTCTCATGGTTAAACCCACTCCAATGGTTTTCTGGATTAGGAGAGTGGGTGCAGAATGTAATTGCAAGTGTAGGAAAGTTTCTCCTGTGTATCCTAGGTGTCGTCATAATTATTGGTTTGATATTTAGGTGTGTTCGAATTCTGACGCGGCGCAAGCACAGCACAAATTTGAGGAGTCTAAGGAGCGAGGGCGTTGTTACAGCAGCAGATTTGATTTATGATCCATCCATAGAGACAGTGTTATGATAAGGATTGCAAATTAATTTCATGGCCTGTTTCTTTCACCATTTTTCTCTGTTTCCCCCTTTACCCAGAAACATCCAACCGGAAAAGACGTCAGCCCTACCCAATGTTTATGTGAATGTATTTTTATATATGTGTCTTATCTTCATCTCTGCAACCTCCAGTTAATGGCACACATAGTCGACAGGTGTTATCCACATATACTAGCACTCACATATGTTCCCCCTCCATGTATCATCAACTAAATGTGCTCCCCATTTGTTGGAATAAGGAGCCGAAAAGAGCTCGGTAGTGTTTGTTTGCCCATTTACAGACCCTAAATACGGGATGAGAAGGATTTAATGTATACTTCGCAATACCTCGAAGCTTATTTAGAACATACAAGGCACGATGATACATGCCCCTCAGACATTGATTCATACATACATGCTTTTTACTATCCGACTAGGCTATACATTTCCCACCTACAACTCTCCCCCGATCATCCAAACTTGTATATATTGTGTAGATAATATTTTCTGTTTAGTAGTAAAGTGTGGCAGTTATTGATGACTGCCAAAGGGTGGACTGTCGAAGTCGAAAATATTTCAGTACACACATGACGTACAAACTACACACAGATGGCCTCCGCGCGTGTACTTGTTCTGCCGTGCGTGCACATATTCGCAATTTGCGTATGACCGCTCACGTGGTCCTGCGTATTAGCGCGTGGTATGTGTAATTATGGTAGTATTTGTGATCGCATGGAAAAGCCATAAAAACACATTACATATTTAATACATATAGTGCACGATTTACACAGTCAGTATGCACCAGACCAGCGAGTTACACTTTCTTAAAGGGTATAATAACAAAGGGATTTACCTTCACAGGATATGAGGGGACAGAATTAGGTTAGGAGGTGGTGCTTGGTATCCAGCTGTACGGTATTTTAAGAGCAATATTCCGGTGTTGGTTTGCGGAAGATCGCATGCTCCTGCAAATAGTTATGCGCAGGAGCAGAATATCAATATCAACTGTATTTACTCTACTCCTGATATTCGGCGGGAACCCAGTGGAGACCAACTGCAAGTGCACCTGGACCAGACATCGCCCACCTATTCAAACCGACCTATGACCTCTCCTGTACTGTAAATGACCATCCCAGTGACCAATAGACAAAGAGATTACAGTTTCCATTGTGTTAAATTTTGGACAAATGTATAAAAAGCCAGCTGCAGGCCCGGTCACACACAATCTCTGAAGGTCATCTACCTTGATGACTGAGGACCGGACTGGGAAGCGCAGGCGAACAAACGTATGTACCATTGACTGTAGCCTTTTTCTCTTATTGTATTATTGTTGTAATCCCCTGCTAGTAAATAACCATTGGTGGGTTGGACCCCAACATAATTTTGAAATACAATTTGGTGTTGTCTCCCATTTCCTGCTAAGGTTTAAGGTGTATTTCTATCACACGTGTAGCTGCATTGTGCTCTCAACGTGTCGGTGTGTGTGTGTATGCACTGCGTGTACTTTGTACGTCCATCGCGGCGTGTGTACGCAAAGTGCATACACGGTACGGGCCTGCGTACGCTGTGTAAAAAGTACATAGGGTAAGGATTACATACAGGGGCCGCAGCGGCTCGAAAATAAGTGTATTAAGGTATAGCTTTCTGTCCTGTCAAATAATCAGCATTCACAGACGGGATCCGCAGGAGACATGAAACAGTTTTGGAAAACTAAGCTTCACGAAACCATAAGTTGGTTTTCCCATTTTTTCCTATCCTCTTCAGGGAAGGGAAAAGGAACCAGAACCCTTTTTTGGATCCGAAATTATTTCTCTGGGTTTTAATAAATAATACATTTAATTCTTTAGACGCAGGGAAGGTAAGCAAGGTTTTCTTATTGTCTGTGAAGCCTCCTCAACCTGCTCATGGTGGTGTGATCGTAATGTGTAACACATCCCTAATGGCCTCAATCATGAGCTGCACACCCTTTGCAAGGGAAGCCTCACCCCCCCCCCCCCCCGCATATCCACATCACCGTCTGCCGTGTCAGAGTCGGTATCCGTGTCGACCAGCATAATCTGGGCAAGTGCACGTTTCTTTGGGTATATACTAGGGGATTTTGAGGTAGTGGGGACAGAACCAGACAAAACCTCCACAGATTTCTTTAAAAGCGGTATTCCAGTCTCATTATGTGCTATCCTAGTAGAATTCTGGGATATCATGCCCTTAATAGAAGCCACCCACTGGGGTTCGGATTCGGAAGGCTGAGACGTAATATTACATTCCTGAGTACATGGAATGGATTCCTCTGGTGAAGATACATACTCTGCAGCACAAGATACAGAGCACGTGGACATAGTAATGTGAGATTTGCATACACACACACAAACACAGGAAAAAGCCAGACAACGGTTCCCCCAAGTACCTTCAGAGAGAGACAGGAATGGAGAATGGAGCCAGCACCCATACAGCTCTCCAGTAGGCAATTATATCATAAAAGCCTGGCGCTGACTGTGCAACCTTAATAGACTATACAGTTAAAATTGTGAATAACAATTTCCCCCTCTCCCCTGCTATAACCTCCAAATACCACACAGGATAGCTGGAGATATAGTGGCCATTAACCTAAGATACATATTCTGTCGCACAAGACACAGAGTCCGTGGACATTGTTATGTGAGAAATTTGCATACACGCACGCACGGGAAAATGTCAGACAGTTTCCCCCAAGTACCTTCAGAGAAACACAGAGTTAATGGAGCCAGCACACACAGCGCCCCAGTAGGCAGTTATGAAATAACTGCCTGGCGCTGACTGTGCACCCTTAATAGACTACACAATTATAAATACACTCTCCCCCCTCCTTTCTATAAACCCCTGGTACCGCATTGGATGACTGGAGTTATGTGGAGGGTCAGCGCTCCCGGTCAGCATCTCTGTGTGCTGATCTGCAGGGAGAAAATGGCGCTGGTGAGCTGCTGGATCCGCTCTGAGAAGAAGCTCTGCCCCCCAAAAATGGTGCGTCTTCTCGCACTTTACATTTTTTATACTGGCCTGAGGTATCATTTCTAGCATCAGTGCAGTGACCCTGATAGATGCAGTGACCAGTGTAAGGGTATTGCGCTGGCCCAGGGCGCCCCTCACAGCGCCGCACCGCTGAGCCTCCGGAGCGCAGCTTCAGTACTGCGTTCCCACCCTGTTGCCGCCATTCACACCAGCTCCCCGCATGTCAGGTCGCCGGTGTCCTATTCACCACCACGATCTTTTGGCTCTGTTAGGGGGTGGAGGCATGCTGCGGGAGTTAGTGGTCGCCGCGGGGGCTAACGATCATCACCCTCAGAAGCTTAGTGTCCTGTCAGCGGAGATAGTGGCCATCAACCTCAGAGGGTTGGACACTATTTCCCCCCCTAAGTCCAACGAACCAGGGAGGCTGTTGCCAGCAGCCTCCCTGTGCCGAACTCTAACAAAAATAAGAAAACTAGAAAAACTCCTATGGAGCTTCCCTAGCTGTGACCGGCTCCACCGGGCACATTTTCTAAACTGAGTCTTATAGGAGGGGCATAGAGGGAGGAGCCAGCCCACACTATCAAACTCTTAAAGCGCCCATGGCTTCCAAGGGACCCGTTTATACCCCATGGTACTAATGTGGACCCCAGCATCCTCTAGGACATGAGAAAAGATAATGAAAGAGAAAGGAATTGTCTAGAAAGAAGGCAGGAGGAGGAGGATGATGATGATGATGATGATGATAAGGTCACATTCACCTAATTAGCCCTGTAATATAAATATATATGTGTGTGTGTGTGTGTGTGTGTGTGTGTGTGTGTGTGTGTGTGTGAGAACTGTGCAGGCACACAATATACACCTCCTTTAGATTAGGTTAAGGTGTCTGTGCCCCAAAACTCCTCTAATCTCTGCCACCCGCACGCACGCCTCCAGACCGCGCTGTATCTGGCCTCTGTGTCTGCCCGTTGCACGTGGAGAGACGCCACCAGAGTGAGAGAGAGACCCGCTGACAGAAAGTCTGCCTGGCCGCGCTGTGAAAACCGGCAGCCCCCCGCACCGAGCTAAGCTCCTGCCCCATCACGCCCAAATTTAAACTTGCCCGGGGACAGCGGTATCTGACCCACCCCATCGCGCTTTAGCGCCTGGATGTCCGATGTGCCGGAGATCCTCATGTACCTTTCGCAGTACACTGCAGGAGGCTAAATGCAAAACATCTACACATTGTGCCTAACTTACCCAGCGCTCTGCTAGTCAGAGCGCTGGGGTTATACTCACATACACTGCCATGCTGACCGGTGTTCGGCACATGGCTCAGGAACTCTAAAGACAGCCTTGTATAACTGCAGTAGCAATTCCCCCAAGGACAGAGATCCCTGTAGCCTGGGACCCTGGCTACAGCTTATAAAGCAGTGACAGGGTCCCACCGGTAGCTCCCTCGGTGCAGACAGGCAGGGACAGTAAGCTGCCTGTCTGTCCTCAGAAGAGACTCTCATTAAAAACTCTGGAGCAGCCAAGAGAGATGTCTGGCTCCCTCGGGCACATTTCAAAAACTGGTCTGGAGGGGGGGGGGGGGGAGGAGGAAGGGGGGCAGAGGGGGAGGAGCCACTCCCATCTTTAAATTCTTAAAAGTGCCCATCTACCACCATCTATACCCCACGGTCTTAAGCCTCCAGTGTCCCCTAGTGGATGAAGGAGAAAAAATGTTCAGGTATTGCCGAGCAGCAGTGGATGAAATCGCGCACTCTAGCAGATACCATACATTTCATATTTATGTTCTCAACCTACAGTGCTGCCGTTTCCATTTCTTAACAGTCATACTTCAAGAATTTAATCTCCTTCCAGTCTTCAAACCCCCATGTCTCTCTGCCACTGTCAACTCCCTCCTCTGCCCCCGCCACCTCGACTTCCTTCTTCACGCTCTGCCATTAACTTTGCCACCTACTTCACATCCAAAATTGACTCCATACATCAAGACATCACATCCCAACAAACCCTCAACAACTCGCACCTTCTTTTCCCTGACCACCCCTCCCAATCCATCTTACAAATTCTGACTTGTTTTCCCTCTGTATCTGGAGATGAAGTAATGGCCCTCATCCGGTCCACCCCCCTCCACTAGACCCTATCCCTCCCTTCCCACCTCTCTCCTCCTGCCTCTCATCTTGACCACCTTCTCAAGCTATCCCTCTCATCAGGCACCATTCCCTCTGCCTTCAATCATGCCCATGTCTATCTTATTCTTAAAAAAACCTACCCTTGATCCTAACACTCACTCCAACTATCAACCCATCTCTCTCCTCCCTTTTGCCTCCAAACTCCTTGAGCGTATTGTCTACACCACCAAACTGCCTTTCTTTACTCCCACTCCCTGCTTGACCTATTTCAGTCAGGCTTTCGACCTCTTCACTCCATTGAAAATGCCAGCACAAAAGTCTGCAATGACCTCCATGCTGATAATTCCAAGGGACACTACTCTCTGCCTATTCTCCTTGACCTCTCTGTTGCTTTTGACACTGTGCGACACCCTCTACTTCTGCAAATCCTTCACTTCATTGGTCTGTGCGATACTGCACTCTCCTGGCTGACATCTTACCCCTCTGATACTGCCCTCTCCTGGTTGACATCCTAGCCCTCCTTCTCTGTCTCCTCTCATGACTCCATCTCCCCTCCCCACTTCCACAAACAGTAGTTGTCCCCAAGGTTCTGTCCTTTTCTCTCTCTACAGATTGACTTACAACACCATCTCCATGCAGACCTCTCCCCTGCTCTCCTCACTAGTATCCCTGTCTCTCTGCTATATCATCTTGGATGTCCTAGCTGTATCTTAAACTTAACATGTCTAAGACTGAATTGATCATCTTCCCACCCTCAGGCACAAACTCAATTCTCACAATTTCATTATCTATTGATGGCACAAATATTCATACACCGGCACCTAACCTTTAGTTTCTGCTACCATAAGAATTATTTCAGTGCCTTGTCCCCTGATGCAGCAATGTTTATATATCATGTACTTGTCCTACTATAGCTTGTACCGTAAGTAACTGTTTTCCTGTTTGGCTCATTAATATGTATTTTGTTAGATGCTGCAGAAACCTTGTGGTGCCATAGAAATTAACAACAATATTAATTATATTATTAATAACCAGTATCCCCAATTAAATTCAGGAGCAGTTTTCAGTTGGGCAGTTATGACTATAAACTATGTTTGTGTGTACTGTATGTCGTCACCTCCTTCAAGCATACTGGCCAGATCGGTCTACAGTAGCAAAAGTTTTAAAACACCCCCATTTTTAAAGTTAATTGAAATTTAGGCAGTTTACTCCGAAAATAAAGCATACAACTAATAAAGATTGGAGATGAAAAAAACAGAAATCCTAGAATTTTTTTAAACAACATTATAAAAAAAAGTTACTCATTAAAAGTAGCCACATCTTGCAGGTTTAAGCACTAAACACACTTGTGACATTCTTTCTGCAATGGAGATCAAATACAGGTTGAGTCTTCCATATCCAAAATTCTGAAATACAGAATATTTCAGTGAGACGGAGATCGTGACACCTTTGATTTATGATGCAACTTTGTTTAACCACTTACCTGGTGTGGTGGCATCAGCTGCCACCACCCCAGGCTTTGCTTTCCCTGATATGGTCGCTTCTGATGCGACCAGTCAGAAAGCCCATTGTGCGGCTGCTGGAAGAGATTTCATACAGCAGCTGCTGCTCTCATAGAGACCTCCCTGGCCCTATTCTTCCTGGTTTTCTCACCAATTGTCTGCTGCGCTGCTGATCACTGCTGATTGGGCAACTCGGTTGTAAGCCCCCAACCCGCAGCTGCAGACATTAGCAGCTGCTGGGGAACTACAGTATAATAGCAGTCCCCCTACAATGCACACACCCCTTGGCTGAGGAGAGAAGCAGCTGTTGGGAAGATGCAGGGTTGTGATGTTCTATTCGATGCGCCAATATTTTGGACAGCAATGTTTAACCAATGTAAAAGAAAAGAAAAGTAAAAAAAATAATAATTGTTAAGATATAAATGGATATTCTTTGGGGTATATTCAATTGAAGTCGAAAACTGCAGTCTGTCGAAAAGACGGCAGCTTTCGACTTTTTAAGGTCGAATCATGATTCGACCTATTCAATATATCCTTAAATTTTACGACAATTCGATGAATTTGACTTGTCGAAAAGCACGTGGATCGGCGAAATAGCTGCCTATCCATGTGCTTGTGTCGAAAACGACCTTTTCGACCATGTCAGTCCGACATCAAAAGATGTCGGACTGAGATGTGGACCCAGAGGAAGAGAGCCGCAGGGAGACGGGGGGACAGCCGGCGGGCATACAGGGGAGATCAGCGCTACAGTAGCGCTGCAGCAGGATGTCACTCAGCCGCCCGACCTCACTGCAGCTTCCACCCGGCTCCAGCACGCTTACTGGAGCATGGTGGACACTGCCGTGAGGTCGGGCGGCTGGGTGACATCCTGCTGCAGTGCTACTGTAGTGCTGATCTCCCCTGCATGTCCGCTGGCTGTCCCCCGCTAGTCTCCCCGCGGCTCGCCCCCCTTTTCCTCCGCTGCGTCCCATCTCAATTCGACTTGAAAAAGTCGAATTAAGATGAGATTGAATAGGGGTTGTCGGATCCATTCCGACAAATACATGTCGGAATGGATCAGACTTTAATTGAATATACCCCTTAACCTAATTAAATAAAAAAAATAAAAAACGGACACTTTCAGAGCGTTTTTTGGAAACAATATAAGGTTTAATGCACAAAATTATTAAAAATATTGTACAGGTTGAGTATCCCTTATCCAAAATGCTTGGGACCAGAGGTATTTTGGATATCGGATTTTTCCGTATTTTGGAATAATTGCATACCATAATGAGATTTCATGGTGATGGGACCTAAATCTAAGCACAGAATGCATTTATGTTACATATACACCTTATACACACAGCCTGAAGGTAATTTTTGCCAATATTTTTTATAACTTTGTGCATTAAACAAAGTGTGTGTACATACACACAATTCATTTATGTTTCATATACACCTTGTATACACAGCCTGAAGGTCATTTAATACCATATTATTAATAACTTTGTGTATTAAACAAAGTTTGTGTACAGTGAGCCATCAGAAAACAAAGATTTCACTATCTCACTCAAAAAAGTCTGTATTTCGGAATATTCTGTATTTCGGAATATATGGATATGGGATACTCAACCTGTATAAATGTACCTTCAGTACCTTTAGACAGGGATTCATCCTCAGGAAATCTCATTATGGTATGCCAAAATTCCAAGATACAGAAAAATACAATATCCAAAATACCCAAGCATTTTGGACATTGGAACCTCAACCTGCATCGTTCCTCCCCACACTGAAGCAGAAGATTCCACAAATGTGTCGCACTTTTATTGTAAGTTGCTATACTTTCACCCTTCTGTTCAGTTGATTTGAATGCTACAGTCTTGTTGTTTTCCTCACAAGTAGTTCTTGCATAGCTTGGAGATAATTTTTGGGTCATTATCTTGCTGGTAGATGAACCCTTGACCATCTAGGTACAGACCAGAAGGTATTGCATGGCACTGCAAAAAGCTGTTGTAGCCTTTTTTGGATCAGGTTGCCAGTCACTCTGTTAAAGTCACTGACTTGGAAAGCAAAGAACCCCCGATTTCAAGCTTTCTCCACCATGTTTGACAGTTGGCATCACAGGAGTATTTCTGCAGCGGGGTACAGTGGTATTCCACAGGGAATAACATTTTGGTGTAGAGTAGGATCTTCATCCGAGGAACCAACAGGCTAAAAGCTTTGACTGTTCCCAAGATGCTCAGCTCCGCCTCCTCTATAACCCTGCATCTGTGCACAGGAGCTCAGTTTGTAAGTTGGTGCCTGCAGTGCAGGCAGCTAACAGGCAGGGCTGCTCCAGCAGCCCTAAGAAGAGCTATTTTAAAGAAGATAGAAAACTTCAAGGGCTGCAGCAGAGGCACTCTAGTGCTAGATATCATTCTGATATCTCCTGCTGAGCGCCATCATCTCCCCCAGCGGTGCTGTATACTCCCGCGTCCCTGGTTGCCGGGTACTTACAGCGGAGGCTCCGGTTCTTAGCCCGGGGCACACACACTAAAAAAGTTCTCCGTGATCGCGTGGCCGCACTCAGGGAGGAGGAAAGAGGGTCTCCCAGGCGGGACCCGCTGGAAATCACGATCCGCCGCGGCCATTAGGAGGTGGGCCGCGCGCACTGGCGTGGACACTGTGGCCATATAGGGACCCCACTAGACCACCAGGGCAAGGGCACAGGTCGGATTAGGCTATAATCCATTTTATTAAGGCCAGCAGCACCCGGTGGTGAAGTCCAGCAAGGGGATAAGGCTCTGGCCTGTAGCCCTTCCCCCAGCCCCCATTTAGAGTAAATGTTCCCGCCCTGGAGCTGCATCTCTCTCACTCCCTGTCGGCGTTTGGGCTGATTCTGGGACTGCTGGGTGATGCCTCCTCTGTAAAGCCGCCTGCATCATCAGTGCTGTGCATTTACAGGACACTTAGGTATTCTGCGTGTTGTTTAGACAGTGTTAGTTAAGAACAAGTGCATACTTCAGGGTTATTTAGTACAAGTACCCTGTGATATTCATCCAGTTTTTACTGTGCATTGATATACAGTATCTGTTTATATACATAGCTTTACTCCGTAATAGTATTGCTAGTCCAGTGCAGTTTTATTGTTTGTCATAATTCCTGCACTGTACATGTGACCGCGTGTGTCTGCATATAGCTGCTGGGTAATTTCTACTCCATATATCTCACTCCTACTGCTATCCCTATATTCTGTAACCTGAGGGGGCTCCGTGCGTCAGGGTTATTAGATAATATAGGTATTTCACAGGATATACGTATTTTGTATTTTTCAGTCACATTTTACCTCAGAAATCCTCTGTTTGTGCAGTCACTGCACAGGGGGTTTGTGTTCGGTATTCTATCTCCTGACATTGTACTGTGTCGTCCGTGGTTTACGCTTACATATTATGTCAACTACAGGGGGCGATGGGTCTGGGACTGATTCCACCGTGCGCAGTTATGATGTCCCAGATGCATTTGAGGATAACATGGCTGCGGAGGGTACAGGTTTTGGGGTTCTATACCCCCCAGTCAGTTTGTAACAACGGGGGCACATCAGGGCCTGCCTTTTCTAATTTACTGACTACACTGGTAACTAGACTTGCACCCCCTATGGAACCTTCTGTGCCTTATCAGCCTTATATGGTCCCTGCGGTTAATCCGCCATGGATAGATACTCTGTCCACTCAGTTACAGCACTTGAATAACTCTTTGGATAAACATATTCCTGACCATGTCCCGCCTAAGACTAAACTTAAGAAGTCCTCTAAGCGGGCTGTTACTTCCTCTCAATCCACACATGTTCCGGATACTGACCCCACAGACTCACTGTTGCTTGACGGACATCACTTCGGATCAGGTGAGGGTAACAACTCTCCGTTTAGTGGTACAATCCCTCCCGGACACCGGAGTGGTAGTGCCAGTGCCTCTGGCTCAGAAGGGCAGGGGGTACTATGCAACACTGTTCCTAGTCCCCAAACCGAATGGTTCCTCCCCGGCCCATTCTCAACCTCAAATCTTTGAACAAGTTTGTGAGGGTCTCCAAGTTTCGTATGGAGACCCTTCGCTCTATTGTCCTGGCTTTGGAACCAGGAGACTATATGGTATCCCTGGATATACAGGATGCTTACCTGCATATCCCTATTGCCATGTCACATCAGCAATACCTGCGGTTTGCTATAGGCAATCTCCATTACCAATTCCGGGCCTTACCGTCTGGTCTGACTACAGGTCTGTAAATTTTCACCAAGGTCATGGCAGTTATGACGGCTTCACTCCGCCATCGAGGCATCAGAATTCTGCCGTATCTGGACGACCTGTTGATCCTGGCCAATTCCCCAGAAGTTCTCATCCGTCATTTGGATCTGACGGTCCAGTTTCTTAAGCCCACGGGTGTCTCATCAACTGGAAGAAATCATCAATGGTCCCTGCCCAGAGCATGGTGCACCTGGAAGCGTTGTTGGACACACACAACCAGAGGTTGTTTTTGTCACAGGAGAAAGTCCTGAAGCTTCAGGACAAGATACGTTGCTTCCTCTCGTCCGCGTGTGTCGATACACTCGGCGATGCAAGTACTAGAGCTCATGGTATCGGCTTTCGACATGGTGGAGTACGCTCAATTTCATTCCCGCCCTCTGCAGAAACTGATTCTTGCAAAGTGGGACGGCCTGCCTCACCAGATCAAGTCTCAAATGATCTCCTCGTCTCCGGAGGTCCGTCTGTCACTGACCTGGTGGCTGCAGGACCACCGATTGAGCAGGGGTCGTCCCTTCTGGATCTCCAACTGGGTGCTTCTGACGACGGATGCCAGTCTGAGGGGTTGGGGTGCGGTGTTAGAGGAACACTCTCTTCAGGGTCGGTGGACCAGGGAGGAGTCTCTCCTCCCGATAAACATTCTAGAATTGCGGGCAGTGTTCAATGCTCTGAAACTGGCCCAGCATCTGGTACTGAACAGGCCTGTTCAAGTACAGTCAGACGCCACCACGGAGGCATATATAAATCTAGGCGGCACTCAAAACCGCATAGCAATGATGGAAGTGTCAAAGATTCTTCAATGGGCGGAACACCATCTGTCGGACATATCAGCAGTGTTCATTCCGGGGGTCTTCAACTGGGAGCCGAACTTCCTCAGTCGTCAGGACGTACACCCCAGAGAGTGGAGCCTTCATCCAGAAGTATTTCAACTCCTAGTGGACAAGTGGGGCCTACCAGATGTAGACCTGATGGCGTCTCGACACAACCACAAGGTTCCGGTCTTCGGAGCAAGAACAAGGCATCCTCAAGCGGCATTCATGGACGCACTGGCAATTCCATTGAATTTTCGGCTGCCGTACGTGTTCCCTCCGGTGTCACTCCTGCCCAGAGTAGTGAGGAAGTTCAAGCAAGAAGGAGGAGGAATCCTTCTTCTAATAGCTCCAGCGTAGCCCAGACGGCATTGGTTCTCCGACCTGCAGGGTCTCTCGCTAGAGCGTCCTCTTCTGCTTCCGCAACGACCAGAACTCCTCGTTCAGGGCCCTTGTGTTTACCAGGATTTGGCCCGACTGGCTTTGTTGGCGTGGCTCTTGAAGCTTTCGTACTGAGTGCCAAAGGATTTTCTGAGGCGGTCATTCGAATCATGTTGAAGGCCCGTAAGTCGGCTTCTGCTCTAATTTACCATAGGGTCTGGAATTCTTACTTTGCTTGCTGCGCATCTAACAATCATGACGTTTACAAGTTTAGTACGGCCAAACATTTGGCCTTCCTACAACAGGGCTTGGACTTGGGCCTTCGGCTGGCCTCCCTCAAGGTTCATATTTTTGCCTTGTCTGTATGGTTTCAGAGAAAAATTGCGACTCTGCCTGATGTTCATACATTCACTCAGGGTGTTTTACAGATTCAACCTCCCTATGTCCCACCTGTGGCTACTTGGGATTTGTCGGTGGTTCTGGAGGCTTTGCAAGAGTCTCCGTTTGAACCTCTTGAATCTGCGGACCTTAAGTGGCTTTCCCTCAAGATCTTGTTTCTGCTGGCTATTGCCTCTGCTAGACGGGTATCAGATTTGGGTGCCTTGTTTTGTAGGTCCCCTATCTGATTTTTCACCGTGACCGGGCGGTTCTTCGGACGCGCTCTGGTTATCTACATAAGGTGGTGTCTTATTTCCACCTTAACCAGGAGATTGTGGTTCCAGCCTTTGTCTCTCCGGATTTATCCTCCAAAGAGCGGTCTTTTGATGTGGTATGGGCTCTCCGTAACTATGTGAAGAGGACAGCCTCTGTTAGGAAGTCTGAGTCTCTCTTTGTACGGTTTAGTTTTCACAAACGTGGCTGGCCTGCTAACAAGCAGACCTTGGCCTTAGAATGGTGATTGCACATGCTTATGTACGGGCTGGCCTTCCAGCTCCTGCTACCATCAAAGCCCATTCTACTCGGATCATTGGACCTTCTTGGGTGGCCCACCGTGGTGCTACCCTTGAACAATTGTGCAAGGTGGCTATGTGGTCTTCAGTGAACACGTTCATAAGGTTCTATGCCTTCGATACATCCACCTCCCAGGATGCTTCCTTTGGACGCCGGGTTCTTGTGCCCGCTACAGTGCGTCCCCTCTCATAAGGAACTGCTTTAGGACATCCCCGATGTTATTCCCTGTGGAATACCAGTGTACCCCGCTGCAGAAAAGGAGATTTATGGTAAGAACTTACCTTTGTTAAATCTCTTTCTGCGAGATACACTGGATTCCACAGGGCGCCCACCCTTACGCACCTAGCTTCTTTGGGTTGGTATGGCATTAGCCGCTGATATCTTCTCCTGTCGTGAGAATGTGGTGTCTGTGGTTACTAAATGTTGTCGTCTCTTTTACCTGCTACTGTATTGGACTGGTTAACAAAACTGAGCTCCTGTGCATGGAGGCGGGGTTATAGAGGAGGCGGAGCTGAGCATCTTGGGAACAGTCAAAGCTTTTAGCCTGTTGGTGCCTCGGATCAAGATCCTGCTCTACACCCTTATGTTATTCCTTGTGGAATCCAGTGTACCTCACAGAAAGATTTAACAAAGGTACGTTCTTACCATAAATCTCCTTATTTTTATGTGGCGGCTTTCACAATCGACTGCTGCCGGGTGTTTTAGCTTGAAATTCAAAAGCGTAATGATTTTAAGAGCAAAGCATGCAGTGTTTTGGTGATAAATGAGCTGCCCCTTTAGATTTAGGGCTTAACTTAATGGAGCAATGTTTTCTTCCAAAAACCGCTCAGAAATGGTCATTTTTTTAATCATTAAATTAGGTTAAGATCATTTATGTAAAACACATCCAACATGATGTTTTTATTAAATAAAATTAACCCCCCCCCCCCAGAATTTTCTATAAACATTGCCGGGCAATTTATCGGTCCACTTATGATAGGAACATCAAAATATACGTTAAGTTGTGAACTTACCGTTGATAACAGTATTTCTCCTAAGTCCACAGGATAACAATGGGGATATAATGAAGAGACAGCGGATTTGCACCAATTGGTCAAAGCTTTTCCGGCCTCCCAGGATACAATGGGCCCGTCCATATAGCCCCGCCTTCCAAAGCTCAAGGCGATAAAAACACACATGCACACCCTTCCGTGCAAGAAGGAAGAGGTTAGTGAGTAAAAGGATCCTCAGGTGCGTCAGGTTGGGATCCCTGTGGATCTAGGAGAAATACCATTATCAACGGTAAATTCTTACCATAACGTATATTTCTCTGGCAGGGTCCACAGGATATCCACAGGATAACAATGGGATTTCCCAAAGCAATTTAGTGGTGGGGACGCTCCTGATTGGACAGGAGAATAATTTGCCCGAATTCAGCGTCATGAGAGGCATAATGTCTAATGAATGTGTTAATGGAAGACCATGTGGCTGCCTTACATATCAGTTCTGCTGAAGCACCACGTTGTGCTGCCCATGATGGACCTACCTTACGAATAGAGTGAGCAGAGACATTAGCCGGAAAAGGGAAATCAGCCTGAGAATATGCTTCTGAAATCATCATCCGAAGACATTTTGCCAGTGTCTGCTTATCAGCAGGCGATCCTCTCTTGTGAAATCCGTAGAGAGAGAGAGAGAGAGAGAGAGAGAGAGAGAGAATCTGTCTTTCTGATGGCACTGGAACGAGCCACGTAGATCCTTAATGCTCAGACCAGTCCAGCGATGCATCTCCCGCAGAAAGGCCCGGTACCTGGAAAGTCGGGACTACAATTTCTTCATTAAGGTGGAATTTAGACACCACCTTTGGAAGATACCCAGATCTAGTTCTGAGAACTGCTTTATCTGGATAAAACAAACAAACAGAAATGCGGAATGACATGATAATGCCCTTAAATCGGATACTCTTCTAGCTGACGCCATAGCCAGTAGAAAGAGAACTTTAGCTGTCAACCATTTAAGATCCACTTTATTAAGTGGTTCAAATGGGGCACCTTGAAAGGCTTTCAGGACTAGACTTAAGTCCCAAGGCACTGTCCCAAGGAGGAACAAAAGGAGGTTGAACGCACAGCATTCCCTGGAAAAAAAGTACGCACATCCTGTAAATTGGCAATTTTCTTTTGGACCATACAGTCAATGCCGACACTTGCACTCTCAAGGAAGCCAACTTCAAACCTTTATCCATTCCTGCCTGAAGGAATGCGGAGACCCTGGAAAACTCTGAAAGCCTTAGGGTCCATTTTACGTTCACTGCACCAATGAATAAAGTTTGCCATATTCGGTGATAAATGCGAGCTGAGGAAGGTTTCCTTGCTCTGAACATAGTTTGAATTACCTGTGAGAATCCTTTTAACTTCAGGATAGAGGTTTCAAGAGCCACGCCGTCAAAGACAGTCAATCCAGATGTCTGTGATAACAAGGACTCTGCATCAGTAGATCTGGACGTTGAAGGAGCAGAAGTGGAACATCCATCGACATCCTCTGCAGATCTGTGTATTAATGTCTTCTGGGCCAAGCCGGAGCTATTAGTATCACGACACATTTCCCTTGCTTTATCTTTCTCACCATCCTGGGTGATTGGAGGAAACACATAAGCCAGATGAAAGTCCCATCTCACCGACAGTGCATCGACAAAGTTAGCTCTGGGATCCTTTGTTCTTGACCCGTATGCAAGAACATTGTTGTTCAGACGGGACGCCATGAGATCTATCTCTGGCAATCCCCACTTGTCTACTAGAGTCTGGAAGACCTCCGGGTGTAGATAACATTCGCTTGCTTGAATGGCGTGTCGACTAAGAAAGTCCGCACACTACGGACAAGGCTGGATGATGAAGCTCTGCCCACTTTAGTATGTGACTTACCTCCTTCACCACTTTTCGGTTGCGACTTCCTCCCTGATGGTTGAGGTACGCTACTGCCGTCGCATTGTCCGAGAGGTTTTGGACTGGATTTCCCCGAAGAATGTCCTTTACCTAAATCAGTGTATATGGCCCGAAGTTCCAATATGTTTATTGGCAGGCAACTTTCTTCCCTGGTCCATTGCCCCTGAAAACACAACCTTCCTGACACTACTCCCCATCCCTGGAGATTGGAGTCTATCGTCAGAATTTCCCAATCTGATATCCAAAGGGGTCTCCCCTTGTCCAGATGGGATGTCTGTAGCCACCAGGCTAATGACCTTCTTACTTCTATCGTAAGAGACATGGTCTGTGTTTTTATCGTCTGATGCAAACCATTCCATTTGGCAAGAATCAGACGCTGCAAAGGCCTCGAGTGAAATTGTACATACTCCACCATGTTGAATGTTGACACAATCAAACCCATCCCGCGCATTGCTGCGTGAATGGATACCTTTTGACTGTGTAACAAGTCCGGAATCCTTGACTGGAGCTTGGATATCTTGTTCAGAGGTAAACTTACTCTCTGAAGACCTGAATCCAGTAAAGCCCCCAAGTGAGCCATCCGTTGTGACGGAACCAGGGACGATTTTGTCCAGTTTATGAGCAACCCGTGGCTCTGCAGACATGTTATTGTCTGTTGCAGATGACATAAGAGCAAATCCTGCGTTTGTGCCAGGATTAAAAGATCGTCGAGGTATGGAAAAATTCTTATCCCCTGCTGGCGGAGATAAGCGGCCATTACCACCATAATCTTGGTAAATACTCTGGGAGCTGTGGCTAACCCAAAAGGTAGGGCCTGGAACTGAAAATGCTGTTGGGAGGATAGCGAACCTGAGATAGCACTGATGGGACAGTGCTAAAGGAACATGTAGGTAAGCATCCTGTATATCCAGGGATACCATATAATCCCCTGGTTCCATGGCCAAAATGATGGAATGTAACGTCTCCATGTGAAACCGAGGTACTCAAATGTATTTGTTCAGTACTTTGAGATTGAGAATGGGCCGAAAAGACCCATTTGGCTTCTGAACTAAAAACAGGTTGGAGTAAAAACCCTGTCCCCGTTGTGCAGGAGGAACTGGAATGACTACTCCTGAGTGAAGTAATTTCTGAACTGCCTCTAACAAAGCCCTGGCCTTCATCTCTACTCAAGACGAGCTGGTACAAAAAAACCTTTGAGGAGGGTGCTTTTTGAAGGCAAAAGCATAACCTAGAGATACCACTTCCTGCACCCAGGCATCTGTTGTAGACTGATGTCAGATCTGTGCAAACTGAAGAAGTCGGACCCCACCCTGGAGGCCCGCACCATCAGGCTGATGGTTTATTATCTGTCTTCCCAACCGGTCCTCTGGTAGCCCAATGCTTTTTAGTCTTACCAGACATGTTGTATTGGGCCTGTTTGCCATCACTTTTTCCTTTAGCTTTATCTTGAGAGCGAAAGGGCCGAAAAGCCGGAACTTTAGGATTGAAATTGTGAGTGGAAGGAAACTTGACAATCTTGGAGTTTACTTCTGACTCCAGAATATAATTCTTTACCAAAAACAATATCTCCAGAAAAAGGTAACGATTCCAAAACCTTCTTAGATTCTGAATCAGCTTTTCACGTACGCAACACATTTTTGCAAGACTAACATGATGAGTGTTGATGTTGCTGTGAGTGTACCTACCTCACCTTTGCCACTCTTAGACATGATAAATAATCAACACTTCCACAGTGTAATCACTTTAAATTTCTTAAAGTGATATACAATCCGACCCTACCCATGCACCGGCATTGAGGATCGGAATAAACAAACTGACAGAAATATAGTAAAGTCAGCAATCACACTAGCAGTCGGTCACATGTTATACATTAGTATATTAAGCAATATGAGCACATCATCAACTACAACTACATTTTAAGTATGTAGGAGAACATATTACAGCATCATGTTTAAACAGATCTAACGTATTCAGACGCAAATGCAAAAGAAACAGTAAATGTAAACAGACTCATATGCAATAGGCACTTATCTAACTATTCGTACTCAAAAGGTAGATAGACTTTAGTGCTGTATAACCCGTACTCAGTAGAGTGGGATACAGGGAGACTCACCTCGCTTCCAGGACCGATCAATACGTTAGCAAACGCTGAGTGGATACAGATGTTACTAACGTACACTGCCACTCCATGAACGTATAGGGAACACAGATGCTCAGTGAACACGGACACACCAGTCACACAGCCGCCTATGCTGCGACTGGGTCCCCTAAGTATACAGCGTCTGAGACGGAAGCGGGAAACCGTTCATGGCGGGAGACTCGGAAGAAACTGGTCATGAACCAGGAGAGCGTCTGACTCCCCACTGCCGACATCAACACTAGGATCCACGTCTTCATACTAATCCTGGAGCCTCTGAGCCCTAAGGCCTAGCACTGGTGCACCCGAGGTGGCAGCCGCGTCAGCGACTGTTCGGTGGTCTCCTTCCCAAAACATTGCGGATGTGTCCGTATTCCCCTTCTAAGCGGAATCGATGCCTTACCTTCTTCCCAGTGACCCGGCCACAGCCTGGTAACGTCTGCTGGACCTGCTAGTATATCCGACAGACGCCTGCTGAAACAGCACTGTACTCGTGGGTAAGCGTTGTCGCCGCGACTCTTTCTAAGGTACATATAAGACGCTGTTTAGAAAGATCAGTCAAAAAAATAGTAAGACTATAAAAATAAAATAAGAAAGCTTAGGGCTGCTAAGAACCAGCAGCCCTCTGACCATGGTCCGGCTCCTGCAGAATTAAACAAAAAACTGATTTGCCTGAGCAAGGAGGCGGGGATATATGGACGGACCCGTTGCATGCTGGGAGGCCAGAAAAGCTTTGACCGATTGGTGAAAATCCGCTGTCGCTTTATCATATCCCCATTGTTATCCTGTGGATAACCTGTGGACCCTGACCAAAAAAACCCAGAATTTTCTATAAACATTGCCGGGCAATATATCGGTCCACTGATGATAGGAACATCAAAACTTTAAATTTTGTCAGGGTCTGCTCCTTTTGGCAGCTGGTGTCTGTATACAGGGAAGGTGAGGGATGTTATTATACATTCCCCCAACAGCGGCTAATCTCTGCAGGGTAGGTTGTGCTGCCAGCCTGCACAATGAGCAGTGATCAGCTGCATGGAAGGGCGGTCCCTTTCACAGCTGCTAGTAGCTTATCCTCCAGCAGCTGCCCAGTGTGCTGTCTGACTGGTCGCATCAGATGTAACCATATCAGGGAAAGCCCAGCCTGGCATAGCTGCATCTGATTGCATCCACACCAGGCAAGTAGTAAAACATGCCAGGAAGCTGCCACTTAGAAAATAAACCCATATGATGACAACAGTCAAACGTGAAGTATGGTCTTGGGATCATTTGCTGGCACTTCACACAGTGGAGGTACCAACCTTTCGTCTGCTCAATGTCATACATAAACCCTGTGTGATGAACCAAGAATTAAACCTTAATAAAAATTATTGATGAAAAAAAAAAAATAATAATAATAATAATAATAATAATAATAATAATTCATAAGGTGGTCAGTAGCCCAATGTTTCTTAAACTCTTTTATGTGGGTCAGACTACAAGGTCAGTCAAAGCGAGAATGTCAGAATATTTAAGAAACATTAAAAAAAGCCTTGATACCAACTCTTTGTCTGACCACTATGGCACTTAGAAAAAAAAATTCTATGGCATTCCGAACATTAAATCTACCTGGAAATATAGAGAAACTGAAATATCACTCGCCAAATGCGAGATGAAATGGATATTCAACATTAAAATATTAAATAAAAAAGACTTTGAACTTACATGTTTTTTTATAGAAACTTTTCCATTTATTTATTTTTTCTCATCCACCATCTTTTTGCATACAAGTGTTCAAATCAAGCAAAAAGGAATTCCTTTTTTATTGTTGATATAAGATTGCCTGTTATTTATATGCCCCCCAATTAATTTATTGTTTTTATTTGTTTTTCTGTCCACTGAAACTATCACTGGAGAAGTCTGCATTATTCACTGCTAAGAAACATGGGAAACGGAGACCCTTTTTTGCCTTCTACTATTAAGCCTCTAGTGCTAGATGCCAAAAAGAACAATTACCTTCATCGCACTTTGGTCTCTAGTGTTGGCTCATAGGTGGTGATGCCCATGGACCAGAAGTGCCATACCCACAATTAACTACTCTCACTAGGTTCCCTAAGGACCGGAACTCAGCGGACCTGCAGTCCAGAAGTACCATATTTAGATGAATAATTTCAAACCACCCCACCCAGACCTCATAAATAGGAAGGACCCATGGCTGCATGCCCAAGCCTTGATAAAGATCACATTACAGCTCGAAGCGTGACAGAAACTTCTGCATGCACTATCCCCACCTACAAGGACACAGATTTTGGGTCATTACGGTGGAATTTCCAAATCCCCCCATTTAGCAGCAATTACATTAAACCGACGTTATGTTTTATGAAATAAGGGTATAGGTACTAGACAGCTTTTGCTTCTCAGCTAATTACACTCGACTTGCTTCTGAGCTTATTAAACCAAACGGAATATCCAGCATTTCTACATTACATGAGAATGTGCTTTATTCTATACTTCAGAGATAATGTTAAGCTCTTCACACCAAGCTACAATAATTACCTAGTTGATTTTTATGCTTCTATCCCATACCACTGCTTAATCTCTGTTTCAGTCAAATATCTCTAGCAGTCTCTGTGTTTTATTGTTATACAGGTCGAGTATCCATTACCCAAAAATCGCACGTTTTAGGGTCCCATACTAAAACAAATATATATATATTGTGACAAGAACACTGGGATAGTGTTTGAGGGCAGGTATGTTTGTCCCAGGTTCTTGTCTTACATGTTTTAAAAAGTGTTAACTTCTAGGAAAAATGCTTTTGGTTTTGTCAGAACCTTTTCAGTTTGCTGTAAAAGCTGGGTATAGGCTCTAAGAGAGAGATAAGGAGAGTTCTAGACATTGGGCCCAGTTCGGGTCTTTGGCCTCACAGAGGGCTAATCAGGGTTTCAGCTGTGCAAGTGTGTTATAGGGCTGCTAGCCTGATTAGTAGGGCAGACTGCCTGGGAAGGCTGCAGGATCTGTGTGTGAGAGACACGCTTTCTGATGCAAGTAAGCTATACAGTATGTACTAAAGAACTCTGTGTTTTGTTTAGTGACAGTTAGGAATATCTTATGTTTAGTTAGTGCCGGACAGGCAAGGTATTTTTATTTTGGGGTTTGTTTTATTTTCTGTTTCAATAAAACTGGCCGGGGTCAGTTGTACCAGAAACTGGACTTGTGTTGTTCCTCAGCTGCTGCGTGCTGCCATATTCCCCAGGAAAAGGCGCCTTGCACCCCTACAGTGTTACAACTTGGTGGAGAATGCGAGCACACCGTTCTGCGCATAAGTGAAAGCAGCAGCTTTGTGAGGCCTGCAGAAAACGGTGGTTTATGCAGATACAGCCCAGTGTGAAGTTACTGAGACTCACCCCTGAGGGTTTGATATATGTCCTGGGTGAAAGCAGCTACAAAGCCGCCTGAAAAATCTGTCGACATGGAGGATCTGCTTAAAGCCTTGCTGCAAGCTACAGCGGCTCAGCAGGAGGCCAACCGACAGCAGCAGGTGGCAATGGAGGAAAATAGGAGACAACAGCAGGTGGCAATGGAGGAAAATTGGAGACTACAGCAGGAGGCCAACAGACAGCAGCAGGTGGCAATGGAGGAAAATAAGAGACAACAGCAGGCAGTTGTTGATGAACTTTACAGGCAACAGCGTCAGGATAGAGAGGCCTTAGCAGAAGTGGTGCAGAGACTTGCAGCTCGGGTTGGAGATGTGGCCGTCAGTGCTCCAACCAGCTCTAGTTCTATACGGGCCAGTCACTTCCTGCAGAAAATGACAGAGGCTGATGATGTGGAGGCCTATCTGACCACGTTTGAAAGGACTGCCGAGCGTGAGAACTGGCCGAAAGCACAGTGGGCCAGTCTGCTGGCACCTTTCCTGTCAGGTGAGCCCCAAAAAGCTTACTTTGATTTAAGCCCTGCTGAGGCTCGGGACTATGATAAACTAAAGACTGAGATCCTGACCCGCCTGGGAGTCACGCTGTCAGTACGAGCACAACGGGTGCACCGTTGGCTGTACGCCATGGAGAAGCCTCCGCGCTCCCAGATGCACGACCTTATTCAGCTAACAAAAAAATGGCTACAGCCAGAGACATTAACTGGTCCCCAGATGGTGGAAAGAGTCGTCCTGGACCGCTACTTGAGATCTTTGCCCATGGTCCTGCGCAAGTGGGTGAGCCATGGAAACCCGGGTACTGCTGACCAATTAGTGGACATGGTAGAGAGGTATTTGGCAGCAGAGGAACTACTGATGACCACCCCGCAACCCATAGATCCTCGACAGCGCCCTTCAGTAAAGACTGGTAAGACTGTTCCGTGGGAAAACGTTGCTGGGCGGTTAAGAGAACGCAAGGCTGGAGAGACTGTAAACACTGGCCCTGGAAACAGGCCAATGGGGCTAGAACGGTCTATGCTGCCCAAACGGGTTGATAATCGTGTGATTAAATGTTTTAGGTGTGGTATGCCAGGTCATGTTATTGCCAATTGCCCAGTCACGCAAGAACCCATGCAATGTGATGCTGCCTTTGAATGTCGCAGAATGTCTTTCTTTGCTAGGTTAGCCTGTACTGTGGTACCTTCACCTGAGCTGGAAAAACAAATGTGTGATGTGTTCTTAGAGGGTAACCGGGTAGAGGCCTTGCTAGATTCAGGAAGTTTAGTTACCCTCGTGAAAGCTGGGTTAGTGAACCCCTTAAAGGTCCAGCAAATACCTATTGGGGTAACTTGCATACATGGGGATACCCAACATTATGCCACTGCTGAGGTGAATATAGAAACTTGTTGTGGGTCAGCAATAGTTAAAGTGGGACTGGTCCCTACCTTGGTGCATGAGGCCATAATAGGGAGGGATTTTCCTCATTTTTGGAAACTGTGGGAATCACGGTTATCTACAGATGTGAGAAGTAAAAAGCCAGTTGATAATACCGGTGATTTTATGGATGTACGTGGGTCTTCGGAACTTTCTGGCCCTTTGCCTTTTGCTAGTTTGGCTGGGGAAGTGACAGATGGGGAGTCCAGTGAGGACCCTCTTGCTGGGAACAGAGACATAGTAGTTAGAACTGAAAGCGTGCCTGACCTGAAGGTAAAGAAGGATCTGTTTGCGTCTGAACAGTTAAAGGATCCTACCTTAATAAAGGCTAGAGAGAATGTTAAGATTGTTAATGGGGAACCTGTGGTACCAGGTGACAGGGTTACGTATCCCCACATGGCCATCTGTAATGAGCTCTTGTACCACATTGTCAAAAGGGGTGAGGATGTGGTGGAACAGTTGGTAGTTCCCCAGCCTTATCGGAGAACGGTACTAGATTTAGCTCATAGTCACGTTACCGCAGGACATTTAGGGGCAGAAAAAACCACTGAAAGAGTTTTACAAAGGTTCTTTTGGCCAGGGGTTTATAAAGAAGTGTCTGAATATTGTTCTTCCTGTCCTGAATGCCAGTATCATGCCCCTAGACCCCATTTCAGGAGCCCACTAGTTCCCATGCCTATTATAGAGGTCCCGTTTGACAGAATAGCCATGGATCTCGTGGGGCCCTTGTTAAAGTCTGCTCGGGGCCATCAGTATATCCTGGTAATTATGGACTATGCCACTCGATATCCTGAGGCTGTCCCTTTACGCACTATCACAACCAAGGCGATAGCTAGGGAGCTGGTGCAGGTATTTAGTAGAGTGGGAATACCAAAAGAAATTTTGACTGACCAAGGTACTCCATTTATGTCAAGGATCATGAAAGAATTGTGCAAGTTATTTAAGGTCACTCACCTCAGGACGTCCATCTACCATCCCCAAACTGACGGGTTGGTGGAAAGGTTTAATAAAACATTAAAAAGTATGTTAAAAAAGGTTGTTGAGAGAGATGGGAAAAACTGGGATTGTTTGTTGCCCTACTTGTTAATGGCCATCAGAGAAGTTCCTCAGTCCTCTACGGGGTTTTCTCCATTTGATTTGTTGTATGGTAGACACCCCAGAGGGCTGTTGGATATTGCCAAAGAGACGTGGGAAGGACAGCCCACTCCTTATAGAAGCGTTATTGAGCATGTAACACAAATGCAGGATAGGATTGCAGCCGTGGTACCTGTTGTCAGAGAGCACATGGAACAGGCCCAAAGTGCTCAACAGAGGGTCTATAACCGGAGTGCCAAGATACGGGAATTTGCTCCTGGAGATAGAGTTCTTGTTTTGGTACCCACTGTGGAAAGCAAATTCCTAGCTAAATGGCAGGGTCCATTTGAGATTAGGGAAAAAGTGAATGAGGTTAATTACAAAGTATACCAGCCGGGAAAGAGAAAACCCGAACAAATCTACCATGTTAACTTAATCAAACCCTGGAAAGATAGGTTGTCTCTGTCAGCGGAGCCTTGCCCTTCGGTGTCTTCACCCCGGTTGCTTCCCGCAGTGAAGGTGTCAGAGACATTATCAGCTGATCAGAACAATCAGGTTAAAGAATTTCTCATCCAAAATAGGGAGGTATTTTCAGAGCTGCCTGGCCGAACGACCATAATAAAACATGACATTGTCACAGAACCAGGGGTCAGGGTTCATTTAAAGCCATATAGGATTCCTGAAGCTCAGCGAGAAGCTATTTCTAAAGAAGTTAAAACCATGTTAGAACTTGGAGTCATAGAGGAGTCTAACAGTGAGTGGTCCAGTCCCATAGTGCTCATCCCGAAGCCCGACGGTAGCATACGCTTCTGTAATGACTTTCGTAAGTTAAATGAGGTGTCCAAGTTTGACGCATACCCCATGCCCTGTGTGGATGAGCTTGTAGAAAGGCTGGGAACAGCCAGGTTTCTCACCACATTGGACCTGACCAAAGGTTACTGGCAAATACCTTTATCTGATAGCGCCAAAGAAAAAACAGCCTTTTCGGTTCCGGAGGGGCTGTACCAGTATAAGATGTTACCCTTTGGGTTGCATGGGGCTCCAGCAACCTTTCAACGGGCGATGGATAAAATTTTGAGGCCCCATAGAAAATATGCAGCTGCCTATTTGGATGATGTGGTAATTCACAGTAAAGACTGGGGGTCCCATTTGGTTAAAGTACAAGCAGTACTGGACTCAATCAGAGAGGCAGGGTTAACTGCTAACCCAAAGAAGTGCTGCCTCGCAATGGAGGAGGTCAAATACTTGGGCTTCACCATAGGCAGAGGCCTGATTAGGCCCCAATTGAATAAAGTTGATGCTATTCAAAACTGGCCTCGTCCAGTGAATAAAAAACAGGTAAGGGCTTTTTTGGGAATTACTGGGTACTATAGACGGTTTATTCCCAATTTTGCGACCACAGCGGTGCCGTTGTCAGACCTTACCAAAGGGAAGCAGTCAAATGTGGTGAAATGGAACCCTGATGCAGAAAAGGCGTTCCAAGCGTTAAAAGTGGCTTTGTGTTCACAACCGGTGTTGATAACACCAGATTTTTCAAAAGAATTTGTGGTACAGACAGATGCCTCAGAGGTAGGGATAGGTGCTGTGCTGTCCCAAACCAGAGATGGGGACGAACACCCTATCATTTATTTGAGTAGGAAACTCAATGAGCATGAAAAAAGGTATGCCATTGTGGAAAAGGAGGCTTTGGCCATTAAGTGGGCACTAGATACCTTGAGATATTACCTCTTGGGTAGACAATTCAGATTAGTGACGGATCATGCCCCTTTAAAATGGATGTATGTAAATAGAGGCAAGAATGCTCGGGTAACTAGATGGTTTCTAGCGTTGCAGGATTTTAAGTTTACTGTTGAACATAGACCGGGAACACAATTGGCCAACGCAGATGCATTGTCTCGCATCTTCTGTTTGGGGGCTACAAGTGTTCCGGCCCCTAGGTCGAAACAGGGGAGGGGGATATGTGACAAGAACACTGGGATAGTGTTTGAGGGCAGGTATGTTTGTCCCAGGTTCTTGTCTTACATGTTTTAAAAAGTGTTAACTTCTAGGAAAAATGCTTTTGGTTTTGTCAGAACCTTTTCAGTTTGCTGTAAAAGCTGGGTATAGGCTCTAAGAGAGAGATAAGGAGAGTTCTAGACATTGGGCCCAGTTCGGGTCTTTGGCCTCACAGAGGGCTAATCAGGGTTTCAGCTGTGTAAGTGTGTTATAGGGCTGCTAGCCTGATTAGTAGGGCAGACTGCCTGGGAAGGCTGCAGGATCTGTGTGTGAGAGACACGCTTTCTGATGCAAGTAAGCTATACAGTATGTACTAAAGAACTCTGTGTTTTGTTTAGTGACAGTTAGAAATATCTTATGTTTAGTTAGTGCCGGACAGGCAAGGTATTTTTATTTTGGGGTTTGTTTTATTTTCTGTTTCAATAAAACTGGCCGGGGTCAGTTGTACCAGAAACTGGACTTGTGTTGTTCCTCAGCTGCTGCGTGCTGCCATATTCCCCAGGAAAAGGCGCCTTGCACCCCTACAGTGTTACAATATATATATATATATATCCTGACGAAGGGGCTGAGGCCTTGAAACATGTTGATGTGAACACCGCTATTAAAAGCTGTTTAAAACGAGTCCCTGGAGTGCCGTGCCTGTTGTGGAGATAGATGTGTGTGTGTGGGGGTATATATATATACATACATACATACATACACACACATATATATATATATATATACACACACACATATATCACGTACATTTATCTCCACAACAGGCACGGCACTCCAGGGACTCGTTTTAAACAGCTTTTAGTAGCAGTGTTCACATCACCATGTTCCAAGGCCTCAGCCCCTTCGTCAGGACACACCAATACTCACAAGACAAACAGACATAAAACATTTATATACCTGTTACCGAGAATCTCCTCCCGCCAACGTCCGCGTCCACAGCTGCAGCCGTTGATTCACCGCCAGTACCTCACTTCCGGGTGGCGCAGGCGGAAGTTGCTAAGCAACCTCCAGTTTGCGTTGCAGCGCAGCAGGACCGGCGCCTGTATCATCAGACAGCGCCGTCAGTGGTCGGGACTGGGGGAGAAAACACAACAAACAATACATATATAAATCATACATAAACAGCACATTAGAATTTGTTCTATAGCAGCTTCATTCTTACTAAATACATAATTAATAAGCAAGCAGCGTGTTAGCCACATCACCATATCCCCAGATTAACCCGACATCGCGGACCCCTTATTATCCAATAATCTAATCACTAGTGACCACGATCTAAAGCGCCCTGAATACAATATGTCCTGTTACATTAAACTATTCCAATTGATTTGATCATTTAATCTGGGGCCATAGTGCCCAAACGGATAATCCATCTAGACTCCATCAGACATAAAGCTTTGATCCGATCACCCCCACGGGGGGAATCCACCACATGATCGATCATAAAATACTTTAGATCAGATAAAGTGTGACCCATCGTTCTAAAATGGCGGGCCACCGGCTGATCTAAAGCTTTACCCTCAGATGGACTGCCGACCTATGCAAGGCCATTCGCTCCCGGAATTTCCGAGAGGTCTGATCGACATAATACAAACCACAAGGACATGTGATCACATATACCACAAATGATGAGGTACACGTGAGCACATGTCGAATTTCATATTTCTTTTGGACATGAGGATGCTGAAAGGTTTTACAAGCTACCATAAATCTACACGTGGTACAACTATAGCAGCTATAGCAACCTGCGGGTTTAACATATACATTGGGCATTTTTGGGATACCTCTACCAGTAATATCCGTAATCATAAGTCTATCTTTCAGGTTACGACCTCTCTTGAACACTGCTAAAGGATGTATATCCTTTAAGCATAATAAATATTTATCAGAAGCCACAATTGGCCATAATGCCTTTGTTGCACGTTTAATCACGGGACTAGCCGTAGTGAAACTACTAGCCCATGGTAAAACCCTCTCTGGCATTCTGATACGTGATTGCAGTAATTGAGATCGTGGCATACTTAACACTTGATGTTTATTCTCATATAGCATCTTGAGGTCATATCCCCGAGCTATGAATTTAACTATCAACGTGTCGATGGTCGCGGCAGCTTTCAGTGGATCACTGGTGATTCTAGCCACCCTCATCATCTACGAGTAAGGCAAACCCTGCTTCAGTGATATTGGGTGATGGCTAGAAGCTAACAGGAAAGTATTCCTATCTACATCTTTCTGAAACACCTCTGTCGCAATCCTACCATCATGAATTTTAACTTGTACGTCCAAAAAATGTGCTTGGACCTCACTGCAAACAAAAGTAAACTTAATAGCGGACATACTTCCATTAATCTCCTCAATCACTGTCGTGAACAATTCTAAACCTCCTGTCCATAGTAGGAAAATATCATCAATATATATCAGGTGTATAATTTAATACACCCAGATACCAATGGATGATTGAGAAACCATTTATCCTCCTGTTCGAACATATATACGTTGGCGTACGATGGGGCCACAGGGGACCCCATCGCACACCCCCGTCGTTGCAAGTAATATTGACCGTCATACAGGAAATAATTCCTATAGAGAGTAAATTCCAGCAACTTCAAAAAGAGATCATGGTTAAACAGCGTTGGATCCAGAAATTGTTGTAAAAAGTTCATCATTGCCACTAATCCACCCTCATGGGGGATTGATGTATATAAACTACATACATCCAGACGGCACATCAATGTTCCCTTAGGAACTTCAACAATATCATTTAACAACTTCAGGAATTCGGTCGTATCCTTTTAAAAAGTATCCTTCTTGCCCAGTAGAGATTGCAGGAGATGATCAAGTAGCTGGGCAGCAGGGTGGTATAAGGAACCTCGGGCCAATATAATAGGATGGCCCGGTGGAAATTTGCTGTCCTTGTGGAGCTTAGGCAAAGTGTATAGCACCGGGACCTTCGGATGATCCACTACTAGCGCCTTGAAGATTTTTGAAGTAATATGTTGTTGTTGAGTAGCTGATCTCAAAAGATCACACAGCTCTTTTTGAAATTTGCTAGTTGGGCTCCCCGGTAACTGGCTATACACTCCCTCCTCCTGCAATTGACGTTTAATTTCCTGGCGATAATCATTGATGTCTTGCACCACGATGGCCCCGCCCTTATCCGCGGGCCTAATGATTATGTCCAAGAGAAATTTGATTAAATTTAAAAAAAAAAATACTGTAGATGCGGACTAAGAGAATAGGGTCTATAGATGGCTATCAGGGGGTGCATCTGGAATACGCAATAGCGCTATAGATAGACGTCGTAGACCATGGCAACCACGACGCCCACAAAATTAGAACCGTAATTCGGTGCCTCAGAATAACAGTGACAGTGAATTTGCAGTGTCTGAGTCTGATGATGCTTCCACGTCGGAGATGGTCCCTTTAGACAAAGGAGGAGCCACCCAAAGAGGTGGAGAAAGATCACCTGCAGGGGCGGGCAAAATCAAAGAAACACGAGAAATCAGAAGAAATCCCTCCCGCAAAAAGATAGCTTAATCTTCAATCTTTCTAAAAGGGATCTGAAGCCAGTGGAAATACAGGTACTTCAGAAAGGTCTCTCGTTTGTACCTACAAACATGCATGACGAGTTTACATGGAGGTTGGACCATCACAAATTTTCAAGAAATCTACATCTAATAGAACATTTTCAATCACAAAATAGGGTGACCGAAAGGTCATCCTTAGAAACCTTTCTGATAGGTAAAACAAAATCGAAATTTGACCCAGTTCCTGTCAATCCATCTTTAAAAACCTTTGATCGTCTATTGCACGAATCTGTCACGAAATTCATGATGGCACCTGGTAAAATCTTAAAGAATTTATCTAGAGAGGAATCTCTGGCTCTGAAACAGCTCGGTTCCTATGAGGACATAATCATTAGGCCCGCGGATAAGGGCGGGGCCATCGTGGAGCAAGACATCAATGATTATCGCCAGGAAATTAAACGTCAATTGCAGGAGGAGGGAGTGTATAGCCAGTTACCGGGGAACCCAACTAGCAAATTTCAAAAATAGTTGTGTGATCTTTTGAGATCAGCTACTCAACAACAACATATTACTTCAAAAATCTTCAAGGCGCTAGTAGTGGATCATCCGAAGGTCCCAGTGCTATACACTTTGCCTAAGCTCCACAAGGACAGCAAATTTCCACCGGGCCGTCCTATTATATCGGCCCGAGGTTCCTTATACCACCCTGCTGCCCAGCTACTAGATCATCTCCTGCAACCTCTACTGGGCAAGAAGGATACTTTTTTAAAGGATACGACTGAATTCCTGAAGTTGTTGAATGATATTGTTGAAGTTCCTAAAGGAACATTGATGTTCTGCCTGTATGTATGTATTTTATATACATCAATCCCCCATGAGGGTGGATTAGTGGCAATGAGGAACTTTTTACAACAATTTCTGGATCCAACGCTGTTTAACCATGATCTCTTTTTGAAGTTGCTGGAATTGACCATCTATAGGAATTACTTCCTGTATGACGGTCAATATTACTTGCAACGACGGGGGTGTGCAATGGGGTCCCCTGTGGCCCCATCGTACGCCAACGTATATATGTTCGAACAGGAGGATAAATGGTTTCTCAATCATCCATTGGTATCTGGGTGTATTAAATTATACACCTGATATATATTGATGATATTTTCCTACTGTGGACAGGAAGTTTAGAATTGTTCACGACAGTGATTGAGGAGATTAATGGAAGTATGTCCGCTATTAAGTTTACTTTTGTGTGCAGTGAGGTCCAAGCACATTTTTTGGACGTACAAGTTAATATTCATGATGGTAGGATTGCGACAGAGGTGTTTCAGAAAGATGTAGATAGGAATACTTTCCTGTTAGCTTCTAGCCATCACCCAATATCACTGAAGCAGGGTTTGCCTCGCTCGCAGATGAGGGTGGCTAGAATCACCAGTGATCCACTGAAAGCTGCCGCGACCATCGACACGTTGATAGTTAAATTCATAGCTCGGGGATATGACCCCAAGATGCTATATGAGAATAAACATCAAGTGTTAAGTATGGCACGATCTCAATTACTGCAATCACGTATCAGAATGCCAGAGAGGGTTTTACCATGGGCTAGTAGTTTCACTACGGCTAGTCCCGTGATTAAACGTGCAACAAAGGCATTATGGCCAATTGTGGCTTCTGATAAAGATTTATTATGCTTTAAGAATATACATCCTTTAGCAGCGTTCAAGAGAGGTCGTAACCTGAAAGATAGACTTATGATTACGGATATTACTGGTAGATGCCCAATGTATAGGTTAAACCCGCAGGTTGCTATAGCTGCTATAGTTGTACCACGTGTAGATTTATGGTAGCTTGTAAAACCTTTCAGCATCCTCATGTCCAAAAGAAATATGAAATTCGACATGTGCTCACGTGTACCTCATCATTTGTGGTATATGTGATCACATGTCCTTGTGGTTTGTATTATGTCGATCAGACCTCTCGGAAATTCCGGGAGCGAATGGCCTTGCATAGGTCGGCAATCCATCTGTCATCTGAGGGTTAAGCTTTAGATCAGCCGGTGGCCCGCCATTTTAGAACAATGGGTCACACTTTATCTGATCTAAAGTATTTTATGATCGATCATGTGGTGGATTCCCCCCGTGGGGGTGATCGGATCAAAGCTTTATGTCTGATGGAGTCTAGATGGATTATCCGTTTGGGCACTATGGCCCCAGATTAAATGATAAAATCAATTGGAATAGTTTAATGTAACAGGACACATTGTATTCAGGGCGCTTTAGATCGTGGTCACTAGTGATTATTGAATAATAAGGGGTCCGCGATGTCGGGTTAATCTGGGGATATGGTGATGTGGCTAACACACTGCTTGCTTATTAAGTATGTATTTAGTAAGAATGAAGCTGCTATAGAACAAATTCTAATGTGCTGTTTATGTAGGATTTATATATGTATTGTTTGTTGCGTTTTCTCCCCCCAGTCCCGACCACTGACGGTGCAGTCTGATGATACAGGCGCCGGTCCTGATGCGCTGGAGGTTGCTTAGCAACTTCCACCTGCGCCACCCGGAAGTGAGGTACCGGCGGTGAATCAATGGCTGCAGCTGTGGACGCGGACGTTGGCGGGAGGAGATTCTCGGTAACAGGTATATAAATGTTTTATGTCTGTTTGTCTTGTGAGTATTGGTGTGTACTGACGAAGGGGCTGAGGCCTTGGAACATGTTGATGTGAACACCGCTATTAAAATAAGATTTTACTTACCGATAAATCTATTTCTCGTAGTCCGTAGTGGATGCTGGGGACTCCGTCAGGACCATGGGGATTAGCGGCTCCGCAGGAGACAGGGCACAAAAATAAAGCTTTAGGATCAGGTGGTGTGCACTGGCTCCTCCCACTATGACCCTCCTCCAAGCCTCAGTTAGGATACTGTGCCCGGACGAGCGTACACAATAAGGAAGGATTTTGAATCCCGGGTAAGACTCATACCAGCCACACCAATCACACCGTACAACTTGTGATCTGAACCCAGTTAACAGTATGACAACGTAGGAGCCTCTGAACAGACGGCTCACAACAAGAACAACCCGATTTTTTTGTAACAATAACTATGTACAAGTATTTGCAGACAATCCGCACTTGGGATGGGCGCCCAGCATCCACTACGGACTACGAGAAATAGATTTATCGGTAAGTAAAATCTTATTTTCTCTAACGTCCTAGTGGATGCTGGGGACTCCGTCAGGACCATGGGGATTATACCAAAGCTCCCAAACGGGCGGGAGAGTGCGGATGACTCTGCAGCACCGAATGAGAGAACTCCAGGTCCTCTTTAGCCAGGGTATCAAATTTGTAAAATTTTACAAACGTGTTCTCCCCCGACCACGTAGCTGCTCGGCAGAGTTGTAATGCCGAGACCCCTCGGGCAGCCGCCCAGGATGAGCCCACCTTCCTTGTGGAATGGGCCTTGACAGATTTAGGCTGTGGCAGGCCTGCCACAGAATGTGCAAGTTGAATTGTGCTACAAATCCAACGAGCAATCGTCTGCTTAGAAGCAGGAGCACCCAGCTTGTTGGGTGCATACAGTATAAACAGCGAGTCAGATTTTCTGACTCCAGCCGTCCTTGAAATATATATTTTCAATGCCCTGACAACGTCCAGCAACTTGGAATCCTCCAAATCGCTAGTAGCCGCAGGCACCACAATAGGCTGGTTCAGGTGAAACGCTGACACCACCTTAGGCAGAAAATGAGGACGCGTCCTCAGTTCTGCCCTGTCCGAATGGAAAATCAGATATGGGCTTTTATACGATAAAGCCGCCAATTCTGACACTCTCCTGGCTGAAGCCAGGGCCAGTAGCATGGTTACTTTCCATGTAAGATATTTCAAATCCGCCGAGTTGAGTGGCTCAAACCAATGGGATTTGAGAAAATCCAAAACTACATTAAGGTCCCACGGAGCCACTGGGGGCACAATCGGGGGCTGTATATGTAGTACTCCTTTTACAAAAGTCTGGACTTCAGGAACTGAAGCCAATTCTTTCTGGAAGAAAATCGACAAGGCCGAAATTTGAACCTTAATGGACCCCAACTTGAGGCCCATAGACAATCCTGTTTGCAGGAAATGTAGGAATCGACCCAATTGAAATTCCTCCGTGGGGGCCTTCCTGGCCTCGCACCACGCAACATATTTTCTCCAAATGCGGTGATAATGTTGTGCAGTCACCTCCTTCCTGGCTTTAACCAGTGTAGGGATGACCTCTTCCGGAATGCCTTTTCCCCTTAGAATTCGGCGTTCAACCGCCACGCCGTCAAACGCAGCCGCGGTAAGTCTTGGAATAGACACGGTCCCTGCTGAATCAGGTCCCGTCTTAGAGGTAGAGGCCACGGATCCTCCGTGAGCATCTCCTGAAGTTCCGGGTACCAAGTTCTTCTTGGCCAATCCGGAGCCACGAGTATCGTTCTTACTCCCCTTCGCCGTATAATTCTCAGTACTTTGGGTATGAGAGGCAGAGGAGGAAACACATACACTGACTGGAACACCCACGGTGTTACCAGAGCGTCCACAGCTATTGCCTGAGGGTCTCTTGACCTGGCGCAATACCTGTCCAGTTTTTTGTTGAGGCGAGACGCCATCATATCCACCTTTGGTTTTTCCCAACGGTTCACAATCATGTGGAAGACTTCTGGATGAAGTCCCCACTCTCCCGGGTGTAGATCGTGTCTGCTGAGGAAGTCTGCTTCCCAGTTGTCCACTCCCGGAATGAACACTGCTGACAGTGCTATCACATGATCTTCCGCACAGCGAAGAATCCTTGCAGCTTCTGCCATTGCTCTCCTGCTTCTTGTGCCGCCCTGTCTGTTTACGTGGGCGACTGCCGTGATGTTGTCCGACTGGATCAACACCGGCCGACCCTGAAGCAGGGGTTTTGCCAGGCTTAGAGCATTGTAAATCGCTCTTAGCTCCAGTATATTTATGTGAAGAGACATCTCCAGGCTTGACCATACTCCCTGGAAGTTTCTTCCCTGTGTGACCGCTCCCCAGCCTCTCAGACTGGCATCCGTGGTCACCAGGACCCAGTCCTGTATGCCGAATCTGCGTCCTTCTAACAGATGAGCACTCTGTAACCACCACAGAAGAGACACCCTTGTCCGTGGCGATAAGGTTATCCGCTGATGCATCTGCAGATGCGATCCGGACCATTTGTCCAGCAGATCCCACTGAAGTTCGTGCGTGGAATCTGCCGAATGGGATTGCTTCGTAAGAAGCCACCATCTTTCCCAGGACTCTTGTGCATTGATGCACAGACACTTTTCCTGGTTTTAGGAGGTTCCTGACAAGTTCGGATAACTCCCTGGCTTTCTCCTCCGGAAGAAACACCTTTTTCTGAACCGTGTCCAGAATCATTCCCAGGAACAGGAGACGTGTTGTCGGGGTCAACTGAGATTTTGGGAAATTCAGAATCCACCCGTGTTGTTGCAGCACTACTTGGGTTAGTGCTACTCCGTCCTCCAGCTGTTCTCTGGACCTTGCCCTTATCAGGAGATCGTCCAAGTAAGGGATAATTAATACGCCTTTTCTTCGTAGAAGAAACATCATTTCGGCCATTACCTTGGTAAAGACCCGAGGTGCCGTGGACAATCCAAACGGCAGTGTCTGAAACTGATAATGACAGTTTTGCACCACGAACCTGAGGTACCCTTGATGTGAAGGGCAAATTGGGACATGCAGGTAAGCATCCTTGATGTCCAGGGACACCATAAAGTCCCCTTCTTCCAGATTCGCTATCACTGCTCTGAGTGACTCCATCTTGAACTTGAATTTTTGTATGTACAGGTTCAAAGATTTCAGATTTAGAATAGGTCTTACCGAGCCGTCCGGCTTCGGTACCACAAATAGTGTGGAATAATACCCCTTTCCCTGTTGTAGGAGGGGTACCTTGACTATCACCTGCTGAGAATACAGCTTGTGAATGGCTTCCAATACCGTCGCCCTGTCTGAGGGAGACGTTGGCAGAGCAGACTTTAGGAACCGGCGAGGGGGAGACTTCTCGAATTCCAACCTGTAACCCTGAGATATTATCTGCAGGATCCAGGGGTCCACCTGTGAGCAAGCCCACTGCGCGCTGAAATTCTTGAGTCGACCCCCCACCGTTTCTGAGTCCGCTTGTAAAGCCCCAGCGTCATGCTGAGGGCTTTGCAGAACCCGCGGAGGGCTCCTGTTCCTGGGAAGGAGCTGCTTGCTGCCCTCTCTTACCCTTTCCTCTGCCTCGGGGCAGATATGACTGTCCTTTTGCCCGCTTGTTCTTATAGGACCGAAAGGACTGCGGCTGAAAAGACGGTGTCTTTTTCTGTTGGGAGGGGGTCTGAGGTAAAAAGGTGGATTTCCCGGCCGTTGCCGTGGCCACCAGATCCGATAGACCGACGCCAAATAATTCCTCCCCTTTATACGGCAATACTTCCATATGCCGTTTGGAATCCGCATCACCTGACCACTGTCGTGTCCATAAACTTCTTCTGGCAGATATGGACATCGCACTTACTCTCGATGCCAGAGTGCAAATATCCCTCTGAGCATCTCGCATATAAAGAAAAGCATCCTTTAATTGCTCTAAAGTCTGTAAAATACTGTCCCTATCCAGGGTATCAATATTTTCAGTCAGGGAATCCGACCAGACCACCCCAGCACTGCACATCCAGGCTGAGGCGATGGCTGGTCGCAGTATAACACCAGTATGTGTGTATATACTTTTTAGGGTAGTTTCCAGCCTCCTATCAGCTGGATCCTTGAGGGCGGCCGTATCAGGGGACGGTAACGCCACTTGTTTTGATAAGCGTGTGAGCGCCTTATCCACCCTAGGGGGTGTTTCCCAGCGCGCCCTAACCTCTGGCGGGAAAGGGTATAATGCTAATAACTTTTTTGAAATTAGCCCTTTTCTATCTGGGTTAACCCACGCTTCATCACATACATCATTCAATTCCTCTGATTCAGGAAAAACTACAGGTAGTTTTTTCACCCCCCACATAATACCCCTTTTTGTGGTACTTGTAGTATCAGAGATATGCAAAGTCTCCTTCATTGCCGTGATCATATAACGTGTGGCCCTACTGGAAAATACGTTTGTTTCTTCACCGTCGACACTAGATTCAGTGTCCGTGTCTGGGTCTGTATCGACCGACTGAGGTAAAGGGCGTTTTACAGCCCCTGACGGTGTCTGAGACGCCTGGGCAGGTACCAACTGGTTTGACGGCCGTCTCATGTCGTCAACTGATTTTTGTAATGTGCTGACATTATCACGTAATTCCATAAACAAAGCCATCCATTCCGGTGTCGACTCCCTAGGGGGTGACATCACCATTACCGGCAATTGCTCCGCCTCCACACCAATATCGTCCTCATACATGTCGACACACACGTACCGACACACAGCAGACACACCGGGAATGCTCTATTGAAGACAGGACCCCACTAGCCCTTTGGGGAGACAGAGGGAGAGTTTGCCAGCACACACCCAAGCGCTATAATATATATGGGAACAACCCTATATAAGTGTTGTATCCTTATAGCAACTTAAATATATTTATATCGCCAAAAAAGTGCCCCCCCTCTCTGTTTTACCCTGTTTCTGTAGTGCAGTGCAGGGGAGAGTCCTGGGAGCCTTCCTCACAGCGGAGCTGAGCAGGAAAATGGCGCTGTGTGCTGAGGAGAATAAGCCCCGCCCCCTATTTCGGCGGGCTCTTCTCCGGAATCTGTGAGATCTGGCAGGGGTTAAATACATCCATATAGCCTCAAAGGGCTATATGTGATGTATTTTTAGCCATAAAAAGGTATAATACATTGCTGCCCAGGGCGCCCCCCCAACGCCCTGCACCCTCCGTGACCGCTGTGTGAAGTGTGCTGACAACAATGGCGCACAGCTGCAGTGCTGTGCGCTACCTCAGGAAGACTGAAAAGTCTTCTGCTGCCTGCTTCTGGACCTCTTCCATCTTCGGCATCTGTAAGGGGGGTCGGCGGCGCGGCTCCGGGACGAACCCCAGGGTGAGACCTGTGTTCCGACTCCCTCTGGAGCTAATGGTGTCCAGTAGCCTAAGAAGCCAATCCATCCTGCACGCAGGTGAGTTCACTTCTCTCCCCTAAGTCCCTCGATGCAGTGAGCCTGTTGCCAGCAGGACTCACTGAAAATAAAAAACCTAAAAAACTTTTTCTAAGCAGCTCTTTAGGAGAGCCACCTAGATTGCACCCTGCTTGGACGGGCACAAAAACCTAACTGAGGCTTGGAGGAGGGTCATAGGGGGAGGAGCCAGTGCACACCACCTGATCCTAAAGCTTTATTTTTGTGCCCTGTCTCCTGCGGAGCCGCTAATCCCCATGGTCCTGACGGAGTCCCCAGCATCCACTAGGACGTTAGAGAAAAGCTGTTTAAAACGAGTCCCTGGAGTGCCGTGCCTGTTGTGGAGGTATATGGATTGTTTGCACTGGGCACCGGGACCAGCTGTTTCTAAGCAAGGGGTGCCGGCTGAATTGGAATGCTATATTTTATATCTTCTTTTTCAGTTATTCTTATTATAAGTAATGATTGTATTTTTTTATACCACTGTGTGATATTATCATTAGCGCCAGTTCTTACCCCCTTTTCTACCAACTTTTACAGACACGCCCGCAATACTCTTATAACATGTCCATAAGACGGACCACCTCCGTGCGTGTGAAAAGACACCTCCCCGTCAGCGCCCTACTACATTCCATACACTTCTCTGTGCATCTGAAATCACAACTACAATTCTGTCCAGACACAATCAGGATGCATGCCCAGTTCCAAATACACTCTCCCCTGCATCTGACATCAGCAGTGAGTCCACCACTGAATCAGACCCTGATTAACAGGATCTGACTACATATGACTGTATGTGCACTTGCCAACTGCAAGCTATTGTTCTTAGTTATCGCTGAGGATATCTAGAACAGATTACATACAACAGCTGGGTAAATGTATGAAGCAGTGAAAACAGTGGAGAATTGTGCCAGTGTAGAAGTTGCTACTTATAATTTTATAGAATGCACTTGATAATTGTTACTTCAAAGATGACTGGTTGGACAACTTCTCCACTGGCACACTTTTCCAACCTCTTTTCACTGCTTCATTCATCTCCCCAGAGATTTTATCTTAACCTTTAAAATCCCTATCCCACACTAAGGGGCAGATGTATTAACCTGGAGAAGGCATAAGGAAGTGATAAACCAGTGATATGTGCAAGGTGATAAAGGCATCAGCCAATCAGCTCCTATATGTAAATTAGCAGTTAGGATCCGATTGGCTGGTGCCTTTATCACCTTGCTCATATCACTGGTTTATCACTTACTTATGTCTTCTCCAGGTTAATACATCTGCCCCTAATTCTCTTACGTTCCAAATACTGTTGCATGTTTATCTATGTTTGTGTGAAACTTTTTCCCCCTCAAATACAGAAGTTTGAAATTTAGATTTATAGGGGTATATTCAATTGAAGTTGAAAACTGCCATCTGTCGAAAAGACGGCAGTTTTCGACTTTTTATGGTCGAATCCTGATTCGACCTATTCAATATATCCCTACATTTTTCGACAAGTCGATAAATTCAACTTGTCGAAAAGCACGTGGATCGGCGGAATAGCTACCGATCCACATGCTTGTGTCGAAAACGGGGCCAAAACCGACAGGTTTTGGCCCCCTTTGAGATGCGGACCCAGAGGAGGAGAGGGGGGAGAGCCGCAGGGAGACAGCCGGCAGGCACACAGGGGAGATCAGCGCTACAGTAGCGCTGCAGCAGGATGTCACCCTGCCGCCCGACCTCACGGCTGCTTCCACCCGGCTCCAGCACGCTTGCTGGAGCCGGGTGGACACTGCAGTGAGGTTGGGTGGCTGGGTGACATCCTGCTGCAGCGCTACTGTAGCGCTGATCTCCCCTGTATGCCCGCCGGCTGTTCCCCGCGGCACGCCCCCCTTCTCCTCCTCTGCGTCCCATCTCAATTCGACTTGAAACAGTAGAATAAAGATGAGATTTGAATATGGGTTGTCGGATCCATTCCGACAAATACATGTCAGAATGGATCCGACTTTAATTGAATATACCCCATAATTGGTTAACTCTATTCACAATGTACTGTATATACGGGATAAGGGGTAAGAGAGGGATGAAAACACATACCACCACATAAACTGCTTTCTCACAAGCTGTTCCCAAAGGCATCCAGCCATTTGTAGCTCTTCTTCTGCTGATCCTCTGCTGCTTGGGGTGGCTTTTGCTTGTTTTGCTGTCAGCTGCATGGACACACCCCAACGTGTTCCGAACACCCGATTTGGAGCCACTTGGGGGTTTGGAGCTCTGTGGGCATTCGCGTGCAGTTTTCAGCATGGCCATTGTCCGAGGTTCCGAGTTGGGTGTCTGTAGGTAGGGGACAGGCTCGGCAGCAGGTGGAACACTGGGAACTGGGCATCCTGAGAGCGGGTGAGCAGGAGACACGGGGTGACCTGCTGAGGGGATTGTTATGCTGAGCTGGTCTAGTGATTTGTATCCTTCTAAAGAGCAGGAAACGAAAAAATAAAAATACAATTTAATTATGCAGTGACAAAACTGTTGAAAAAAATAATTTTGTTGGCACACCTAATTATGCCACTTATACTTGATGTAGGTAACGTAAAAGTAGCAGACAAATAACAATAAATCAGCAAGTTCAGCAATGAATGTATTATGTACTGTAACATGCTCTGCCGAGTTAGTATCAACATTTATATACACTGAACAGAGAGGATTAATTCACAATAAAGAAAAGACAAGCGCCTCTAATTCACCAAAATATAGATATAAAAGTGTGTGCTGTAATACATGTAACCGAACACATGACACTCCATGTCCTGCAACCTTTAGTAATTGAATATTTTGTCCTCAAACTAACTACACTGATCAAAAGTAATGTAAGTTATGACGGAACAAATTTCTCTGTATCTGTCTTGTGCTTCTTTAAATAAAATAATATTAGAAGAATGCGTTATCATAAGTTATTTAGGTATTATGCAGTTGAGAGGCTTCAAGAGAAAGAATTCTGCTCTTACACAGTGTTATAATATAGTGTATGATACTACTGCCTAATGGTAGAAACCATGATTAATATAGTAGCTTCATGAATAATAAGGGGTATATCCAATAAGCCGCGGCAGAATCTATGGGTTAGTGCGCATTACACTCTGGTTTACCACACAGGAAAAATGCAGGATAACTGAATAGCTCTGGCCATGAAACCCAGAGCTTCGCCCTACGCAGTAAACCCAACGCCTACTTGAATATGCCACTAAGGGTTAAATGTTTCCGTAGTTTCTAAACAGTAGTCAGATAATCAGAGTTATAAAGAAAGTCTCCTTACAAAGGTCTATTGTTTCGAAAGTTAAAGCTACCGTATCTGGCATGTCACAGTTGAGAGCTATAAAAAAAGTAATACGAGATGTCTCAAAATTCACTTGATTATGTTTAGATGGATCTAACCGCCCCCCCCCCCCAAAAAAAAAAAATGCAGCACATAAATAAATGAACTAAATGATTTGTTAACAACAACAACAACAACAACAACAACGTCATCATCATCCTGTGGTACTGTATCTTTCATATGATAGAACAAAGTTGGGGAAAAAAAACCCAGAAAACACACGTGCTACATAGCTGCTATTTATAAAAGGTTACCAGAAAACATAACAAACATGTGTGGTCCTAATGCAAAACAGGATTTTGGTACATACCGGTAAATTATTTTCTCTGATTACACAGGGGATACTGGAGAGCTTACGCTGGGGTATAGAGGCTTAGTTGCTGGGCGCTGAAAAATACTAATTTAGAAAAGTGTGATGCTCCTCCCCCGTCAACTACCCAACATCCCCCAGTTAGAAAATTGTAGTCCAAGAGGAGATGGAGCAGAGGAGAGTTGAAATAGGAGGAGAACACACGAACAGAACAGAAAAAAATAAATAAATAAATAAATAGGTCAAACCCCAAAAACTATCCACAAGAAGCAGGTGAAAAAGAGCCGTGGAGGGCTTCAAATGTTCCCTTTGGAATCCGAGAAAAGGATTTACCGGTAGGTACCAAAATCCTGTTTTCTCTTTCATCCACTAGGGGACAATGGAGAGCGTACGCTGGGGACGTCCCAAAGTTTCCCCCCTAGGCGGGAGGGCTCTGAGGAACCTGCAAAACTAAGTGGCCAAAACGAGAGGCCGAAGATGCAAACATGTCAAATCGATAGAATAAACGTATTTGACGAGGACCAAGTTGCCAGACGGCAGAGTTGCATAGTTGAAGCCCCGCGACGCACCGCCCAGGACTTCCCCATCGACCTGGTGGAATGCGCCCCAATGGAGGACGGAGGCTGCAAAGCCTTGCTGACATATGCCTGACGGATAGTCACACTAATCCATTGAGTCAGAGTCTGCTTGGCAGTTGGCCATCCCCTTCGAGCAGTGTCATACAAAACAAATGAGTCCGATATCCATAAGGGGGCAGTCCTAGCGACATAAATGCGCAAGGCCTGGACCAAATGCAGTGTAGTGGGTTGCTGAGAATCCTCCCGAAAAGCCGGAACTACAATCGGTTGATTAATATGAAAGGGGGACGCCACCTTCGGAAGGAAAGTAGCCTGCGTCCACAGTTCAGTCATGTCATCGTGGAATACAAGATATGGTGGCTTGCAGAACAGCGCACCCAATTCAGACGCTTGGCGAGCAGATGCCAGAGCTAGCAAAAGAACAGTCTTCCAGGATAAAAACCTAATTTCGACCTCCTCCAATGGTTCAAATGTAGAGGATTGAAGGAAGGATAGCAGCAAGTTTAAACCCCATGGTGCCGTAGGCGGAACAAAAGGAGGTTGAAGTCTGAGCGCTCCCTGAAGGAATGATTGCACTTCAGGTAAGAGAGCCAGACATCGTTGGAAAAAAATTTGAGGGGCAGAAATCCGTACCTTTAAAAGGACCCCAATTGGAGGCCCGAGTCTAATCCAATCTGAAGGAGGAAGGTCTCGACCCCAACACCAGGAACAAACGACAACAAATGCGGTGATAATATGCCGCTGTAACTGGTTTTCTTGCCCGAAGCATGGTAGGGATTACAGAGTCTGGAATACCCCTACTTCTTAGGATAGCGGTCTCAATAGCCACCCGTCAAATGTAGCTGTGCTAGATTTTGGTGTAGAAACGGACCTTGCTGCAGGAGATCTTGCTGAAGCGGCAGAGTCCATGGTTCGTCTGCCAGAAGCAGTTGAAGATCAGAGAACCAGCTCCTTCAAGGCCAGTCTGGCGATATCAGAATGACTCTGAGCGACTCGCGTTTTATGCACTCGAGAATTCGAGAGAGAGAGAGAAGCGTAATGGGTGGAAAAATGTACAACAGATCGAAATTTCAGGGAGCCGTGAGCGCATCCACTGCTTCTGCCGCTGGATCTCTTGTTCTGGACACGTACTGTACCTTGGTAGTTGATGATTCAACCATGATGCCATAAGATCAATTTGAGGACATCCACAACACCTCCGGGTGTAGAGCCCACTCTCCCGGGTGAATGTCCTGGCAACTGAGGTAGTCCGCCTCCCAGGTGTCCACCCCTGGAATGAAGACGGTGGACATAGTCACCCGATTTGCCTCTGACCATTGCATAATCAGAGAGGCCTCCCTCATCGACAGGTGGTTGCGGGTTCCGCCCTGTCTGTTGATGTACGCAACAGCTGTAGCATTGTCCAATTGTACCCAAACAGGTCTTGACCGAAGAACGTTGTTAATTGCCCTGAGTTCTAGAACATTTATTGGTAACCGACTTTCCTGGGTCGACCACCTTTCTTGAAAGTGATAATCCAGGACAATGGCACCCCAACCCCCGGAGACTCGCATTTGTCGTTAGAATAGTCCAATTCCAAATTTCAAACAGACGTCCTGCTACCAGGTTGGGTAGTTGGAGCCACCAGAGAAGCGACATCCTTGTCCGAGATAAGTGGACCCTGCGATGTAGTTATAGGTGAGAGCCCAACGAGTGAGACAGAAGGTCCAGTTGAAAGGGCCTGGAGTGGAAACGGCCCAATTGTAGTGCCTCGAAGGCTACCACCATCTTTCCAAAGAGACGATTACAGAGGTGTAACGACACCCATTTTGGGTTTAGAACCCTTTGGACCATTTGACAGATGTCCTTCGCCTTGTCCAGGGGTAGAAACACTCTCTGCTGTCTTCTGTCGAGAATCAATCCTAGAAACCGAAGACGCTGAGTTGGTATTAGGTGAGACTTGTCGAAATTGACGATCCACCCATGACGAATTTCAGTCTGGTAAGTTAAAAATACATGTTCTAGGAGAGTAGTTTTCGTTGGTGCCTTGATTAACAAGTTGTCCAGGTAAGGAACAATGGTGACCTCCAATGACGTAGATGGGCGATTATCACTGACCATAACGTTGGTGAAGACTCAGGGAGCAGAGGACAATCCGAACGGCAGAGCCCGAAACGGATAGTGTTCCTGTAAAATGGTAAACCGCAGGTAAGTCTGATGCGGTTCCCAAATTGGGATGTATAGATATGCATCCTTTATATCCATGGAAGTCAGGTACTCGGCCGGTTCTCAGTTCGTGATCACCGACTGAATGGACTCCATCTTGAAACAATAAATTGTCTGATACTCATTCAAGGATTTTAGGTTGAGAATCAGACTGACGGAGCAGTCTGGTTTGGGAACCACAAAAATGTTGGAATAGAACCCCCGACCCCTCTGGTTTACTGGGACTGGTACCTACACATGTGATGCGAGAAGGGCTTGTATGGCTTCTTGCAGAACTGCAGACCTTTCTGAAGACTGAAGTAGACCTCTTGAAAAGAACCGTTCTGGTGGGAAAACTGAAGAACCTATTTTGTACCCTGACTATATCAAATGGCGAATCCAAGGGTCTGATGACGTGTTGCCAAACCTGATGGAAAGTCAGAAGACGAGCACCCAACTGTGGATCCCCTAGGTGGGTTGGAAGACTGTCATGCCATGGTTTGTCAGTTTTCTTGGTTTCTGGTGCGAGAGCAGGATCCTCAGGAAAGTTAAGGAACTTCTTCACTGCCAGACAATGGTTCACTCCTTGCGCACCGGAATCAGATTCCTGGACAGGTTCCTCCCATTCACCTTACTCCACGTCCTCGAGATGAAGTTGCTCATCATCTGATTCATCCGACTGAAGGATTGGTGGAAGCGGACGATTCTGCCTAAGGGAAGAAGTAGGAGAAACCCTGCTAGAAGACCTCACAGCAGTTACAAGACCCTCCATGGACTTAATTAAGCCCTTTGCCCAGGCCGGTGATGTCTTACGGGACTCAGCCAGTTTGCCGATAACGCAGCCACAGATCCAGCCAGGATTGATGCCCAGGCAGGAGTGTTAGAAGCGTCCTCTGAGATTGCAATGGAACATGAATCACACAAAGTAAAATTACCCTGTGGATTTGAGAGCGTAAACTCAGTGTTGCACAGAGTACAAGAAAAGAGCTTCTGAGAAGCTTTTGTGTTTGACCTGCTGTCATGCTCTAGGACACACACACGTAAAAACAGTACACACATACACAGATAAAGGTGTTCACAAAAGAGACCAGAAAATGATATGGAAGCAGAGTCGGGGATCACACCACTCACCCCTTAATTCCCTGTCTCCACCAACCAGCTTAATACCCCAGCGTACTCACGACCTTGTTTCGAGAGGCTGGGATGTGGAGTTTTATTTGCTGGTTTGGTAGAAGAATTACATTTTCACTGCCTCAGCATGGCAGAAGTGTAGGTCTCTGTAGAAACTTGTTCACCTGTGCTCAGCCTGTAGGAAGGAGAGGTACAGGGAATAAATAAGAATTTACTCACCGGTAATTCTATTTCTCGTAGTCCGTAGTGGATGCTGGGAACTCCGTAAGGACCATGGGGAATAGCGGGCTCCGAAGGAGACTGGGAACTCTAAGAAAGAATTAGGACTACCTGGTGTGCACTGGCTCCTCCCTCTATGCCCCTCCTCCAGACCTCAGTTAGGGAAACTGTGCCCGGAAGAGCTGACACAATAAGGAAAGGATTTGGAATCCCGGGTAAGACTCATACCAGCCACACCAATCACACCGTACAACTCGTGATACTATACCCAGTTAACAGTATGAACAACAACTGAGCCTCTCGAATAGATGGCTCCAAACAATAACCCTTTAGTTAGGCAATAACTATATACAAGTATTGCAGACAATCCGCACTTGGGATGGGCGCCCAGCATCCACTACGGACTACGAGAAATAGAATTACCGGTGAGTAAATTCTTATTTTCTCTGACGTCCTAGTGGATGCTGGGAACTCCGTAAGGACCATGGGGATTATACCAAAGCTCCCAAACGGGCGGGAGAGTGCGGATGACTCTGCAGCACCGAATGAGCAAACTCAAGGTCCTCCGCAGCCAGGGTATCAAACTTGTAGAATTTTGCAAACGTGTTTGAACCCGACCAAGTAGCAGCTCGGCAAAGTTGTAAAGCCGAGACCCCTCGGGCAGCCGCCCAAGAAGAGCCCACCTTCCTCGTGGAATGGGCTTTTACAGATTTAGGATGAGGCAGTCCAGCCGCCGAATGTGCAAGTTGAATCATGCTACAGATCCAGCGAGCAATAGTCTGCTTTGAAGCAGGAGCACCCAGCTTGTTGGGTGCATACAGGATAAATAGCGAGTCAGTTTTTCTGACTCTAGCCGTCCTGGAAACATATTTTCAGGGCCCCGACTACGTCCAGCAACTTGGAATCCTCCAAGTCCCGAGTAGCCGCAGGTACCACAATAGGTTGGTTCACATGAAAAGCTGATACCACCTTAGGAAGGAATTGGGAACGAGTCCTCAATTCCGCCCTATCCATACGAAAAATCAGACAAGGGCTTTTACATGACAAAGCCGCCAATTCTGATACACACCTGGCCGACGCCAAGGCCAACAGCATGACCACCTTCCACGTGAGGTACTTTATCTCCACGGTTTTAAGTGGCTCAAACCAATGCGACTTTAGGAAATCCAACAACACGTTGAGATCCCAAGGTGCCACTGGGGGCACAATAGGGGGCTGAATATGCAGCACTCCCTTTACAAAAGTCTGAACTTCAGGCAGTGAAGCCAGTTCTTTTTGGAAGAAAATCGACAGAGCCGAAATCTGGACCTTAATGGAAACCAATTTTAGGCCCATAGTCACCCCTGACTGTAGGAAGTGCAGAAATCGACCTAGCTGAAATTCCTCCGTTGGGGCCTTCCTGGCCTCACACCAAGCAACATATTTCCGCCATATGCGGTGATAATGTTTTGCGGTCACATCCTTCCTAGCTTTAATCAGTGTAGGAATGACTTCCTCCGGAATGCCCTTTTCTTTTAGGATCCGGTGTTCAACCGCCATGCCGTCAAACGCAGCCGCGGTAAGTCTTGGAACAGACAGGGCCCCTGCTGCAGCAGGTCCTGTCTGAGCGGCAGAGGCCATGGGTCCTCTGAGATCATTTCTTGAAGTTCTGGGTACCAAGCTCTTCTTGGCCAATCCGGAACCACGAGTATAGTTCTTACTCCTCTCCTTCTTATTATTCTCAGTACCTTGGGTATGAGAGGCAGAGGAGGGAACACATAAACCGACTGGTACACCCACGGTGTCACTAGAGCGTCCACAGCTATCGCCTGAGGGTCCCTTGACCTGGCGCAATATCTTTATAGTTTTTTGATGAGGCGGGACGCCATCATGTCCACCTGTGGCCTTTCCCAACGGTTTACAATCATTTTGAAGACTTCTGGATGAAGTCCCCACTCTCCCGGGTGGAGGTCGTGTCTGCTGAGGAAGTCTGCTTCCCAGTTGTCCACTCCCGGAATGAACACTGCTGACAGTGCTATCACGTGATTTTCCGCCCATCGGAGAATCCTTGTGGCTTCTGCCATCGCCAACCTGCTTCTTGTGCCGCCCTGTCAGTTTACATGGGCTACCGCCGTGATGTTGTCTGACTGGATCAGCACCGGCTGGTGTTGAAGCAGGGGTCTTGCCTGACTTAGGGCATTGTAAATGGCCCTTAGTTCCAGAATATTTATGTGTAGGGAAGTCTCCTGGCTTGACCATAGTCCTTGGAAGTTTCTTCCCTGTGTGACTGCCCCCCAGCCTCGAAGGCTGGCATCCGTGGTCACCAGGACCCAGTCCTGTATGCCAAATCTGCGGCCCTTTAGAAGATGAGCACTCTGCAGCCACCACAGCAGAGACACCCTGGTCCTTGGAGACAGGGTCATCAGCCGATGCATCTGAAGATGCGATCCGGACCACTTGTCCAACAGATCCCACTGAAAGATCCTTGCATGGAACCTGCCAAATGGAATTGCTTCGTAGGAAGCTACCATCTTTCCCAGGACTCGCGTGCAGTGATGCACCGACACCTGTTTTGGTTTCAGGAGGTCTCTGACTAGAGATGACAACTCCTTGGCTTTCTCCTCCGGGAGAAACTTTTTTCTGGTCTGTGTCCAGAACCATCCCCAGGAACAGTAGACGCGTTGTAGGAACCAGCTGCGACTTTGGAATATTCAGAATCCAGCCGTGCTGTTGTAGCACTTCCCGAGATAGTGCTACGCCGACCAACAACTGCTCCCTGGACCTCGCCTTTATAAGGAGATCGTCCAAGTACGGGATAATTAAAACTCCCTTTTTCCGAAGGAGTATTATCATTTCGGCCATTACCTTGGTAAATACCCTCAGTGCCGTGGACAGACCAAACGGCAACGTCTGGAATTGGTAATGACAGTCCTGTACCACAAATCTGAGGTACTCCTGGTGAGGAGGGTAAACAGGGACTGTCACGATCCGGGTATCTGGACGCCATTACTTACCCTTCAGATGCCTCCTAAGGCTGGCTCAGCGTTCCAGGACCGGATCCCATCTGTTATACGGATGTCCACATTCCTGCCTCCTCTCCTGTCACTCTGAGACGCGGTCACCGCAACGCCTGTTACATCCGGAATGGCGTCTCCCGCGGCCTCCGCCGCTGTTCCTGAGTTTCTACATGCAGAATGTCAGAGTGGTGATTACGTCAGCCGCGGCCTCCGCTGTGCCCGCGTGGTTAAATGTGCACTTATCAGTCAGGCGTCTCCTGTCTCCTGTGGCCGGCGCCACCATTACTGTTTTAATTTCCACATGGATTACAAACCAAACTTCCCTCCAAGTGTCTGCATGGGCGCAGCCATCTTGGATTCTGTCATCTGTTCATTTCCACCAATCTGTTGTTTGCAATGTTAATCTGCATAATTGCCTAGCCAATCCCTTCCTTGCTGCAGGTATAAGTATTCTGTGCCTGAGCAAGGAAGGCGTCAGTGCTTTGGTTGTCAAACCTAGTTCCAGTTTGTCTCTCTCCTGTGGTTGTTTTCCAGGTTCCAGCTCCTATCTCCACACTTCCACTAAAGAGACCCGCACCAGCATTTCCACCTGCGGTGTAGCCTGACTCTCCTATCCATTTGGATTCATCTGCTTCCAGCTACAGATCCACCTGCTCATGGGAGCAAGAAAATGAGTCGGAGTCTTCAGACAAGCATCCTATTATTAATCCGTTGGCATTCTCCACGGTAGGGATGGACTCTACGCCCCCACTAGGGAAAAGTTTTGTGAAGCCGGTGCTAAGGAAGAAGCTCATGCATTGGGCCCATGCTTCCCGTTTTGCCGGACATACAGGTATCCAAAAAACCCTGGAGTTTATCTCTAGGTCCTATTGGTGGCCAACTCTGAAAAAGGACGTCACTGAGTTTATTGCATCTTGCCAAAAGTGTGCCCAACATAAAGTATCCCGCCAGTCGCCTGCGGGGCAACTGGTTCCACTATCCGTTCCCCGTCGACCATGGACCCATCTGTCGATGGATTTCATTTCAGACTTACCCATGTGCAACAAGTTCAATACCATCTGGGTGGTAGTTGACCGGTTCACCAAGATGGCACACTTCATTCCTCTCACCGGTCTTCCGTCAGTTTCCAAGTTGGCTCAAGTGTTCATACAAGAGATCTTCCGACTTCACGGTCTGCCTGAAGAAATTATCTCAGATCGAGGAGTTCAATTCACAGCCAAATTCTGGCGAAGTTTATGTCAAGTCCTCCAAGTCAAACTAAAGTTTTCCACAGCCTACCATCCTCAGACCAATGGTCAAACTGAGAGGGTGAATCAGGACTTGGAGGCCTTCCTCCGCATCTATGTGTCTTCCTCTCAAGATGACTGGGTTCAATTACTTCCCTGGGCCGAGTTCTGTCATAACAATCAGTATCATTCCTCATCTTCTTCAACACCATTCTTCACCAACTTTGGATTCCACCCTAAAGTCCCTGAATTCCAACCGCTCCCAGCAACTTCTGTTCCAGCAGTGGATATCACCTTGCATCAGTTTGCAAACAACTGGAAGAGTGTACGAGCAGCTCTGCTCAAGGCATCGTTCAGGTATAAGAAGTTTGCGGACAAGAAGCGTAGAGCGGTTCCTGCTCTCAAGTTGGGTGATCGGGTGTGGTTATCCACGAAGAATTTGAGGTTAAGAGTTCCCAGTATGAAGTTTGCACCTCGCTACATTGGTCCTTTCAAAATTGAGCAAGTCATCAATCCTGTTGCTTACAGACTTCAGTTACCTCCCTTCTTAAAAATACCCAGGACATTCCATGTTTCCCTGTTGAAACCGCTGATCCTGAATCGGTTTCATTCCTCACTTCCTCCAACTCCGAAAGTCCAAACTCAACGAGGCGTTGAGTATGAAGTGGCCAAGATCCTGGACTCACGTCACCGTTACGGTCAACTACAGTATCTTATTGACTGGAAGGGTTACGGCCCTGAGGAACGCTCATGGACCAATGCTTCTGATGTCCATGCTCCTGCCTTGGTCCGGAGATTCCATTCCAAGTTTCCTCAAAAGCCAAAGAAGTGTCCTGGGGCCACTCCTAAAGGGGGGGGGGGGGGGGGGTGTGCTGTCACGATCCGGGTATCTGGACGCCATTACTTACCCTTCAGATGCCTCCTAAGGCTGGCTCAGCGTTCCAGGACCGGATCCCATCTGTTATACTGATGTCCAAATTCCTGCCTCCTCTCCTGTCACTCTGAGACGCGGTCACCGCAACGCCTGTTACATCCGGAATGGCGTCTCCCGCGGCCTCCGCCGCTGTTCCTGAGTTTCTACATGCAGAATGTCAGAGTGGTGATTACGTCAGCCGCGGCCTCCGCTGTGCCCGCGTGGTTAAATGTGCACTTATCAGTCTGGCGTCTCCTGTGGCCGGCGCCGCCATTACTGTTTTAATTTCCACATGGATTACAAACCAAACTTCCCTCCAAGTGTCTGCATGGGCGCAGCCATCTTGGATTCTGTCATCTGTTCATTTCCACCAATCTGTTGTTTGCAATGTTAATCTGCATAATTGCCTAGCCAATCCCTTCCTTGCTGCAGGTATAAGTATTCTGTGCCTGAGCAAGGAAGGCGTCAGTGCTTTGGTTGTCAAACCTAGTTCCAGTTTGTCTCTCTCCTGTGGTTGTTTTCCAGGTTCCAGCTCCTATCTCCACACTTCCACTAAAGAGACCCGCACCAGCATTTCCACCTGCGGTGTAGCCTGACTCTCCTATCCATTTGGATTCATCTGCTTCCAGCTACAGATCCACCTGCTTTCAGCATCCAGCTTCCAACAGAGGTCAGCTCTTCTTAAAGTGCCGGTACCCTTTTCTGCAGATTATCATTTATCACCGGCATTATTATTTCACCGCTCTCAAGCTCCAAACATCACTTCATATTTCATCGCTCTCAAGCTACATTTATTATTTAACTGGTTCCAGCCAGTATCCACTCCGTGCCAACATCAGTCTGGTTTCAGCCAGTATCCACAGCAGCCGTTTTACCCACAGCAGCCCAGCTTTTCCTGGAACACCAGCTGGTACGATCCTGGGCTATTTCCATTGCTACAGTCGGGCCTGGTAAGGACTTTCCACCTAGAAGATTATAAGAACTATATCTCATACTACCAGAGCCCTGTGGTCCTTGCCACCCTGTAGTACCCAGGAACTGTGTTATTTCCCTGCTGAGTTTTAGGTTTTCTTATTTGCTGCTGTGTTACGGAGTATGTCATAATAAACATCATTGACTTTTATCCTGGTTGTCGTGGTCACGCCTTCGGGCAGTTATTCTACATGTTACTTACATGTCTAGGGGTCTGATACAACCTCCCAGGTTCCGTTACATCTCAGCCCCTACAACTGAGGCTGCCTCCCGTCAGCTCAGGCCCTCAGTTGTGACAGGGACATGCAGGTAAGCATCCTTGATGTCCAGTGATACCATGTAATCCCCTTCGTCCAGGCTTGCAATAATCGCCCTGAGCGATTCCATTTTGAACTTGAACCTTCTTATATAAGTGTTCAAGGATTTCAAATTTAAAATGGGTCTCACCGAACCGTCCGGTTTCGGTACCACAAACATTGTGGAATAGTAATCCCGTCCTTGTTGAAGGAGGGGTACCTTGATTATCACTTGCTGAGAATACAGCTTGTGAATCGCCTCCAGCACTGCCTCCCTGTCTGGGGGAGCTGTTGGCAAGGCTGATTTGAGGAAACGGCGAGGGGGAGACGTCTCGAATTCCAGCTTGTACCGCTGAGATACCACTTGTAGAATCCAGGGATCCACCCGTGAGCGAGCCCACTGGTCGCTGTAGTTCTGGAGACGGGCCCCCACCGCAACTGGCTCCGCCTGTGGAGCCCCAGCATCATGCGGTGGACTTAGAGGAAGCGGGAGAGGACTTTTGTTCTTGGGAAGTGGCTGTATGGTGCAGCTTTTTCCCTCTACCTCTGCCTCTGGGCAGAAAGGACGCGCCTTTAACCCGCTTGCCTTTCTGGGGCCGAAAGGACTGTACCTGATAATACGGTGCTTTCTTTGGCTGTGAGGGAACATGGGGTAAAAATGTCGACTTCCCAGCTGTTGCTGTGGAAACTAGGTCCGAGAGACCGTCCCCAAACAATTCCTCACCTTTGTAAGGCAAAACCTCCATGTGCCTTTTAGAATCTGCATCACCTGTCCACTGCAGAGTCCACAATCCTCTCCTGGCAGAAATGGACATTGCATTAATTCTAGATGCCAGCCGGCAAATATCCCTCTGTGCATCTCTCATGTATAAGACTGCGTCTTTAATATGCTCTATGGTTAGCAATATAGTGTCCCTGTCGAGGGTATCAATGTTATCAGACAGGGAATCTGACCACGCAGCAGCAGCACTGCACATCCATGCTGAAGCAATAGCCGGTCTCAGTATAATACCAGAGTGTGTATATACAGACTTCAGGATAGCCTCCTGCTTTCTATCCGCAGGCTCCTTTAAGGCGGCCGTATCCTGAGACGGTAGTGCCACCTTCTTTGACAAGCGTGTGAGCGCTTTATCCACCCTAGGGGATGTCTCCCAACGTATCCTGTCCTCTGGCGGGAAAGGGTACGCCATTAGCAACTTTTTAGAAATCACTAATTTCTTATCGGGGGAAGCCCACGCTTCTTCACACACTTCATTCAACTCATCAGATGGGGGAAAAACCATTGGTTGCTTTTTCTCCCCAAACATAATACCCTTTTTTGTGGTACCTGGGTTAATGTCAGAAATGTGCAACACATTTTTCATTGCCGTAATCATGTAACGGGTGGCTCTGTTGGAATGTACACTAGTCTCATCGTCGTCGACACTGGAGTCAGTATCCGTGTCGACATCTGTGTCAGCCATCTGAGGTAGCGGGCGTTTTTGAGCCCCTGATGGCTTTTGAGACGCCTGGGCAGGCACGGGCTGAGAAGCCGGCTGTCCCACATCTGCTATGTCGTCAAACCTTTTATGTAAGGAGTTGACACTGTCGCGTAATTCCTTCCACATATCCATCCACTCAGGTGTCGACCCCGCAGGGGGTGACATCACATTTATCGGCACCTGCTCCGCCTCCACATAAGCCTCCTCATCAAACATGTCGACACAGCCGTACCGACACACCGCACATAGACAGGGAATGCTCTGACTGAGGACAGGACCCCACAAAGTCCTTTGGGGAGACAGAGAGAGAGTATGCCAGCACACACCACAGCGCTATATAATGCAGGGAGTTACACTACACAAGTGATTTACCCTATAGCCTGCTATATATATATATATATATATATATATATATATATAGTATTTGTGCCTAAATTTAGTGCCCCCCCTCTCTTTTTTTACCCTATTGAGCCTGGAAACTGCAGGGGAGAGCCTGGGGAGCGTCCTTCCAGCGGAGCTGTGAGAGGAAATGGCGCCAGTGTGCTGAGGGAGATAGCCCCTCCCCTTTTTCGGCTGACTTCTCCCGCTTTTATAATAATAATAATAATAATGTGGCAGGGGTATTTTACACATATACAGCTTCTTAGGCTATATTATGTTGTTATTAGCCACTTTAAGGTACTCTAATTGCTGCCCAGGGCGCCCCCCCCCCAGCGCCCTGCACCCATCAGTGACCGGAGTATGTGGTGTGCACAGGGAGCAATGACGCACAGCTGCAGTGCTGTGCGCTACCTTAATGAAGACCGGAGTCTTCAGCCGCCGATTTCCGTGAAGATCTTCATGCTTCTGGCTCTGCAAGGGGGACGGCGGCGCGGCTCCGGGACCGGACGACCGAGGCTGGGCCTGTGTTCGATCCCTCTGGAGCTAATGGTGTCAGGTAGCCTAGAAGCCCAAGCTAGCTGCAAGCAGGTAGGTTCGCTTCTCTCCCCTAAGTCCCTCGTTGCAGTGAGTCTGTTGCCAGCAGATCTCACTGAAAATAAAAAACCTAATAAATACTTTCTTTACTAGAAGCTCAGGAGAGCCCCTAGTGTGCAACCAGCTCGAGCCGGGCACAGATTCTAACTGAGGTCTGGAGGAGGGGCATAGAGGGAGGAGCCAGTGCACACCAGGTAGTCCTAATTCTCTTAGAGTGCCCAGTCTCCTTCGGAGCCCGCTATTCCCCATGGTCCTTACGGAGTTCCCAGCATCCACTAGGACGTCAGAGAAATAAACTGTGAACAGCAATTTGTATTGCATTATATAAGGCTGCATCTGATTTACACAGCAGCTAGAGGAGTGAGAGGAATTATGGCACCACTGTGAGGCTCCGCCCCCGCCTACCGAATCTGTAATGGAGGGCTAATGACCGCCATTCATCTAGCCATGGAGACCCTGCTTGAGGTTCCCGGTCTCCGCTGTAGTGCCCACCCGTGGCTACATCTGCCGGGAACCGCCGCCGGTAATAAGAGAAAAGAAGCGGAGCAATCCAAGCCGCAGCCCAGAGACGCCTCCAGGTAACCGGAGTGGAGGTGGGCGTCCAGTGTCCCCTGTAGAATCAGAAAAACAGATTTACCGGTAGGTACCAAAATACTATTTTCTCTTTCATTCTACTAGGGGACACTGGAGCTTACGCTGGGTTCGTCCCAAAGTTTCCTCCCTGGGCAGGAGAGCTCTGGAGGTACCTGCAGGACCAACTTACAGAAACTGGAGGCCAAAGCCGCGAATGTATCAAAACAATAGTGTCAGGTCTGTGTCAGTATCTGTTCCCGGAGGGGTCACTAGTGGGTCAGTGGCTGTGCGATGGAGGAAACGAGGAGGCTGAAGTAAGTTCCAGCGCATGTGTGTAAATGGTATTTATTGAGTACACACAGGAAATATAAGTAACTGGAGCAATGTAAATGTAAACGTATGATTCAGCACGGAAGCTGATAGAGATATTTCAGTCTGGGTACCGATGATTGGTCTTGGAACCAAGAGAGACTTGGAACAAATGACGATCGGCCTGGGAACTGATGATGAACAGGAACAGATGAGTATCAGCCTGGGAAACGACGAACAGGAACAGATGACTATCGGCTTGGGAACCGATGGTGAACAGGAACTATCGATGGTCGGCCTAGGAGCCGATGGTGAACAGGAACAGATGACTATCAGCCTTGGAATAAACGATGGTCGGCCTGGAAGCCAGTGATGACTTGAAACGGAGCTTACACAGATACTTGACAATATCGATGATTGGACTGGAAACCGATGGTAACTTGAAACAGGATTTGTACAGGCAATTGGTAACACAGCTGATCAGCCTGGAAACCAATAGGAACTTAAGACAGAGGTACACAGTCAATAGGCAATGCTTGCATACAACAACAGAACCAGGTTAGGTTATTGCGGGACACAGCTGAACTTTAACCTGGATGCTTTAGTGCAGGTTGAATAGCACAGTGCTGATGCAGAGTAATAACAAACAGGTGAGTATGATATGGAGCACCTGGAGAGAGTCTCTTACTGCAAGTGATTGTAGGAGCAGAGTGTAACTGAAGCTTTAGACAAACTGGAAGGCTGGTACCTGTAGTTCCACGGAGCACTGACACAGTAGACTGCAAATGAAAGCTGGAACAGAATGCAGATGGGGCTGCAACTGAACTGGATGGCTGGGGTCTGTAGTTCCACGGAGCACTGACACAGGAGAGTCTCAGGAGACTGCTAGTGAATACTGGAGCAGAATGCAGATGGAGCTGCAACTGAACTGGATGGCTGGTGCCTGTAGTTCCCTGCAACTGCACTGGATGGCTGGTGCCTGTAGTTCCACGGAGCACTGACACAGGGGAATCACTGGAGACAGGAGACTGGAGCCAGGAGACGCTTGTTCACAGGATGTGACGCATTGTTCAAGGCAATGATACGGAGCAGGAACTCTGGCTATATACCCCATGGTCAGCAGGGATTGGAGAAACAAGTCATGTGAGCGATCCAGTGCTCAGGAGTGGATAGCACCAAGTCAGCTGACTGCAGGTGTCATGGCGGCGCCCATACCCTGGAGATGGTGGGAATACATCGGGGTACATGCTGTATGGCAAGTGAGGTACACACTGGAGAGATTGTCTGCACATTGCAGGCAATCATGGAACGTGCTGGCAGGCTGAAGATGTGACCTCCAGAGACATGAAGCAAGTGCAGATTCCTGACAGATAGAACTTAATAAAAGTGCTTGCCAACGACCAAGTGTCTGCCCGGCAAAGTTGTGATGTGGAAGCACCTCGGCGTGCTGCCCAGGATGTACTAAACGACCTAGTGGAAAGCGCTCCAAGAGAAGCTGGAGGTTGCAGCTGCTTACTGACATAAGCTTGTCGAATGGTTAGACGAATCCAATGAGCCAGAGTCAGCTTGGAGGCCGGATATCCTCGTCAGGCAGCATCATACAAGACAAACGTGTCCGATTTTCTCACCGAAGCCATCCTGTCGACATAGATATGTAAAGCACTTACTACATCCAGAGTAGATTAACTTCCGGAGGGATCCCGAAAGGCTGGAACAACAATCGGTTGATTTATATGAACCGCAGATACCACCTTTGGAAGGAAAGACGGTTGAATGCGAAGTTTCGCTCCGTCGTCATGGATGATCAGATATGGCGGTTTACACGAAAGAGCCCCTAAATCAGAAACGACGAGCTAAGGCTAGAGCCAACAAAAGGACTGTTTTCCACGTAAGAAGTCTAAACTTGGAATCCTCCAACGGTTCAAATGTAGGAGATTGAAAAAAAGACAACATCAAATTTAAGTCCCATGGAGCCGTAGCTGGAATAAAGGGAGGCTGAAGTCGAAGCGCACCCTGAAGAAAAGTCTGTATTACCGGTAGCATGACCAACCGTCTTTGGAAAAAGATAGATAGCGCAGAAATTTTAACTTTTAGAGGCCCTACCCGCAAACCTGCGTTCAAACCCTCTTGCAGAAACAGTAGTAATCTGGAGAGACGAAAAGACTTGGAAGGAAATTGACGACCCTGACACCAAGCCACATAGGAACGCCAGATATGGCAAAAGTGGGCCGATGTCACTGGTTTCCTAGCTCTCAACATAGTAGGGATGACTGAATCAGGAATCCCTTCATCTTTTAGGATAGCAGTCTCAACAGCCACCCATCAAACGCAGTTATGTCAAATTGGGGTGTAGAAACGGATCATGGGGGCACTCTGAGTTGATCGCTCGCAACTTTTTGAAGCGCTGCGATCAGGTCAAATCTCTGCAAAACTGCGCATGCACCGCAATGCGCAGGCACGTCATACGGGTACAAAGCGGATCGGTGCTGGCCAATAGATTTAACGAAGAATCCATTTGCACAGCCGATCGCAAGGAGATTGACAGGAAGAGGGTGTTTGTGGGTTTCAACTGACCGTTTTCATGTAGTGTTTGGAAAAAAACGCAGGCATGTCCAAGCGTTTGCAGGACGGGTGTCTGACGTCAATTCCGGGACCGGACAGGCTGAAGTGATCGCAGTGGCTCAGTAAGTTCAGACCTACTCAGAAACTACACAAAACTTTTTTGTACCGCTCGGCTGCACAAACGTTCGCACACTTGCAAAGCTAAAATACACTCTCCCATAGGCGGCGACTATCGGATCGCAGCGCTGCAAAAAGTTGCTAGCGAGCAATCAACTTGGAATGACCCCCCCTTGTTGTAGAAGATCTGGTCGAACAGGTAGAGTCAAAGGTTCGTCTGCTAGAAGAAGCTTAAGATCCGAGAACCAACTTCATCAAGGCCAGTTTGGTGCTATGAGACTCACCGCGGCCGACTCTCATTTTATTCTCTTTAAGACCCGAGGCAGAAGTGGAATGGGCAGAAATAGATATACCAGAACGTAATTCCAGGGAGTTGTGAGAGCATCCACCGCCTCTGCTGCTGGATCCCTTGTTCTTGACATGCATTTTGGAAACTTGTGATTTAATCTTGACGCCATGAGATCGATCTGCGGACAACCCCATTTGTGAATTAGGGCCTGGAACACCTCTTGGTGAAGTGCCCACTCCCCCGGGTGAATATCTTGGCGATTGAGGTAGTCTGCCTCCCAATTTTCCACTCCTAGGATAAATACCGCAGACAGGATCACCTGATTGCTCTCTGACCACTGTAGTATCGGAGAGACCTCTCGCATTGCCAAGCGACTGCGAGTTCCGCCCTGCCTGTTGATATATGCCACCGCTGTTTCATGGTCGGATTGAACTCAAAAAAGATTTGAGTAGAAACCCAGACTCCTTTGATTCAATGGGACTGGCACCAACACCTGTGATACCAGCAGATTTCGAATAGGTTCTTGCAAAAGAATGACTGAGGAAGACTGGTTGTGAAGAACCGATGTGGGGGAGAAGTTTCAAAATCTATTTTGTAACCGGACGATCAAACGGTGAATACAAGGATCTGAAGAGGTTTGTTCCCAAACCTGATGAAATGCCATGAGTCAAGCACACACCTGTAGAGCTCTCAGGTGGGTTGGAAGACCGTCATGCCACCTGTTTCTCAGTTGTCTTGGCTTCTGGACGACGCACTGCTCTCTGAGCGCGACCTCTGCTTCCTCTTGTCTGAGAGAAAGCTACTCTACCTCTGCCACGAAAGGACTGTTGAGAATGAAAGGATTGAAAGGAAGGACCTGTATAGGGTCATCTGGCCGGTGGAGGTGCAGACAGCAAACACGTGGATTTCCCTCCCGTGCCTTGAGCAATCCATTTGTCTTATTCCGGTCCAAATAAAGTCTCACCTGTAAAAGGAATGGCTTCAGCCGCCTTCTTGGATTCAGTATCCGAATGCTAAGATCTTAGCCAGATAGCTCTGTGAGCTGAAACGGTCAACGCAGAAATTCTGGAACAAATAAGACTTGTGTTCTTAGCGGCAGACGCCAAGTAATTGGCCAATTCACGTATGTGCTCCGTGGTGATCTTAAGCTACGTTCTAGATACCACGGACTCCAAGCCACTACTCATTTCTTCTGCCCATTTGACAATGGCAGAGTTGACCCATGCGCTTACCAGGGTAGGACTAAGCTGGGCTACTGCCGCTGTGTATATGGACTTTAAAGTGGACTTAATTCTACGGTCCGAAGCATCCTTGAGAGACATGGCCCCTGGTACCGGAAACGTAGGCTTCTTTGATAAACGAGACACCGAAGCATCTACAGGTGGAGGAGTTTTCACTTACTTGGCTTCAGGTACAGGTTCCTCAGGAAAATTAAGAACCCGTTTAACCGCCAGGATCAGACCTTCTACTCCCTGACCACTGTCATCAGTATCCTGGATCGGCTCTACCGGAAGTTCTTCCCATTCACCCTCCTCCACTTCTTCCTGTAATTGTTCATTGTCAGATTCATCAGACTGAAGAACAGCCGGGAGAGGTCGTTTCGGTCTTTGGGAAGAAGACGGAGAAGGTTCCTGGGTGGGTCTGTTAGACGAGCCTATAGCCGTCACAAGACCCTCCATCATGTTTGTTAAATTCTTGGCCCAGGTTAGCTCCATTTTACAGGATTTAGCCAACTCTGTTGAGAAAGCTGCAACAGATCCAGCCAGTGCAGATGCCCAGCCTGGAGTATCAGTAGCGTCAGCCTTATCTGCGCCACCTCTGTGTTACATTGTTCACAAAACGTGGAACTGGGAGAATCAGTCAAAATAAACTTTGCTTTGCACTGTAAACATGAAAATAGCTTCTGATAAGCTTCTGTGTCTGACCTGCCAGTCATGTTTAAATGCACCCACACAGGTAAAAGCAGTCACTTCAGTAAAGTAATATATATTTAAAATAGCGGAGAAAGACCAGATAATAAGGGAGTAGAGAAGGAGTAACACAATCCCACCCTTAATTCTCCTGTCTCCACCAACAAACCAAACACACCCGCGTACTCATGACCTTGATGGGGTAACTCTATTGGTAGGAGACATGAAAGTAACCGAAGCTGCAGAAGCAGTACGAGTCTCTTATAGTTCTTCGCTGTATGTGTTGCACAGCCGTGCAGTGTAAGCTGTAATATTGTGGAACTGTGTGGAGGAGAGCTACAGATATAAACGAACTGCTATTGTTAACATACAGTTAATTCCCCTGTCTCTGCTGAGACAGGTGGGGAAAAAAAAAAAAAAAGAAGAGCGCCACAGTGAGGCTCCGCACCCTTTTTCATGCTTCCCCTCTGCAGCAATGGAAATGGATTCACCTTCACCATATAAAGGCCCCTGCAGCGCAGACAGTTACTGTGTATGTAGCTGAAGATATTATCAAAGCAGGGGAATGGAGGCACCTGTAAACAGAGCAGTGTTCATGTACTCACTGCAGTGCATCTCATGCTGCTCTGCGCCTCCACTCCCCGCCGCGCAGAGCCAACCATAGCCCATTCCTGTGACAGGGATAACAGTAATGACCGACGGGACCCGACGCATATAGCGCCTGCCCCCCTGGCGGTAACCGCCATCATAGTTCGCCGGGACCCGTCGCTGCTCAGCGGTACACACTATCGCTGAGAGGTGAAGGGGAACTCACTGTTTAGGTGGATTCACTTGTTAGCCGCCTTTTACGCCTTTGTGAAGCAGGTGCCGCAAGCCGCAATGTGGTTATCGCAGTGGCTTTAGAGAGCCCTGGTAACCCCAGTAACACCTCCTGGTGATTCTTCAATCTCATGTAAAATAAAATAAAAAATACCTAAGAAACTACTGGAGGAAGCTCCATTGTGGCCAGCTCTCTCTGGCACATTTTCAAAACTGGGGAAAGGTGGTTAGTAGAGGGGGAGGAGCCTTACACAATTTCAGATATGCCAGTTCCCACTAGCTAACCGCTCAATACCCAGCGTAAGCTCTAGTGTTCCCTAGTGGAATGAAAGAGAAATTAGTATTGTGAAACTCCAAGCAACTAGGCCTCTATACCCCAGCGTAAGATCTCCAGTGTCCCCTAGTGGATGAAAGAGAAAGTCACACAAGCATAAATTCTACTATAACTGGCTGCTGTAATCACATCACAAGAAGACAAGAATCAGTTTGATTGACAGATAAATAAAGCTAAGCTGCCAGTCTCGGATTCTAGGTCACAAGCACATACAGTAATTCTTGCCCTTTTCTCTGTTATTACGTTTCATTGGTCTAAAATGGTAGTCTATATAATTTATATAATTATTTAGGGGGAATTCAATAAGACCCGTTATTTTAATGGGGTGAAAAAGTGGGGCAGCCTCAAGCTGTAACACCAGTTTTTTTTTTTTAAAGGGGCAAAAAATTATAAGGCAAAACCATGCCTTGTAAACGATTACCCCTTTAATAAAAAGTCAGATCGTCCGGCATCGCACCTCCGGAAATCTCGGACTCTATTACATCCTGCCGTTTGACTTTGATCAGTCTGAGGAAGATTGAAAGACGACAATGGGTGCAGGTAATCTGGTTTGAAGATGCCAGCACACAACTGATTGAATAAGTTGACACTAATCGCAACAGAGTTTAAGATATTGTCCCCTACTCAAACACATTAAAATGTTTACAACTTAGTGGAGATTTTGTGTGTGTGTGTGTGTGTGTGTGTGTGTGTGTGTGTGTGTGTGTTGGACTGGGTGTGAAATTACGGTGTTTATTGTAATTTTTGACAGTCGTATTTCAAGAATTCAATTTTATTACCATTGATGTAGAGTTATAGGCCCTACACACTGGCCGATTTTTGGAAAGATATGAACGATCTCGTTCATAAATGAACGAGAACTCGTTCATATCTTTCAGTGTGGAGGCTCCAGCGATGAACGATGCGCGTCCCCGCGCTCGTTCATCGCTGGTCTCCCGTCGGCTGTGCATGCAGGCCAATATGGACGATCTCGTCCATATTTGCCTGCACTTCAATGCAGCCGCGTGACGGGGGGAGTGAAGAAACTTCACTCCCCCCGTCACTGCCCCCCCGCCGCCGGGTCGCTCGTCGGCCGTATTCGCCGTCGGGCAGCTCGGCGACGGGTCGGCCAGTGAGTAGGGCCCTTTAGAGTCTACATCCAGGTTTTTACCAATCTTTTACTGGTAATTGGCATAGGCATACTGTGCAATATGGACCATAGTCCTTTGACCTTTGATTAGCTGCACTACTAATAAAAGGTCTGTATATTTGGCTATTGCTTGCTGACCTAATTTAATTATGACTCCTGTGATACGAAGAGGCAGAACTAGATTCGTGGAACTACACATACCAGCAAGTTGTATTGCATCTGCTGATTATCTCAAATGAATACCATGATTGCATAGTTTAGGTACACTGAAAGAGTTTTTTTTCCCCTTTGTAAAGATTTTGGGGGTAATTCCAAATTCAACGCAGCAGGAAATTTTTTAGCAGTTGGGCAAAACCATGTGCACTGCAGGGGGGGGGGGGGCAGATATAACATTTGCAGAGAGAGTTAGATTTGGGTGGGTCAATTTGTTTCTGTGCAGGGTAAATACTGGCTGCTTTATTTCTACACTGCAATTTAGATTGCAGATTGAACTCACCACACCCAAATCTAACTCTCTCTGCAAATGTTATATCTGCCCTCCCTGCAGTGCACATGGGGGGTAATTCTGAATTGATCGCAGCAGCAAGTTTGTTAGCAATTGGGCAAAACCATGTGCACTGCAGGGGGGGGGGGGGGGATATAACATTTGCAGAGAGTTAGATTTGGGTGGGTTATTTTGTTTCTGTGCAGGGTAAATACTGGCTGCTTTGTTTTTACACTGCAAATTAGATTGCAGATTGAACACACCAAACCCAAATCTAAAAGGCCCTACACACTGGAACGAGAGCTCGTTCATATCTTTCAGTGTGGAGACTCCAGCGATGAACGACGCGCGGCCCCGCGCTCGTTCATCGGGGGTCCCCCGTCGGCTGTGCATGCAGGCCAATATGGCCGTTCTCGTCCATATTTGCCTGCACTTCAATGTAGCCGCGTGACGGGGGGAGTGAAGAAACTTCACTCCCACGTCACTGCCCCCCCACCGCCGGGTCGCTCGTCGGCCGTATCCGCCGTCGGGCAGCTCGGCGGCGGATCGGCCAGTGTGTAGGGCCCATAACTCTTTCTGCACATGTTATATCTGCCTCCCCTGCAGTGCACATGGTTTTGCCCAACTGCTAAAAAAAATTCCTGCTGCGATCAACTTGGAATTACCCCCATGGTATTGCCCAACTGCTAAAAAATTTCCTGCTGCGATCAACTTGGAATTACCCCCTTAGTTGGCTGCCTTATTGGTATGTAGGGGGTAATTCTAAAATTGATCGTAGCAGGAAATTTTTTAGCAGATGGGCAAAACCATGTGCACTGCAGGGGGGGCAGATATAACATGTGCAGAGAGAGTTAGATTTGGGTGGGTTATTTTGTTTCTGTGCAGGGTAAATACTGGCTGCTTTATTTTTACACTGCAAAATAGTTTGCAGATTGAACACCACACCCAAATCAAACTCTCTCTGCACATGTTAAATCTGCCTCCCCTGCAGTGCACATGGTTTTGCCCAACTGCTAAAAAATGTCCTGCTGCGATCAACTTGGAATTACCCCCGTAATGCCTGTTTGTCTAAGCTAATTTATTGAAGTGAGATTGTATTGGGAGAAGTTTGCAATCATTGCAGTCACATGGCAATTGTTCCTATTTAATGTCTAGTCTTAGGCTGGTAGCCGTCGGCTGGGAGTGCTTCCATAGAAGTGCTGACATAAAAGTGTTATTATAAAATTAGCGTTATACCTGCGTTAAACTGAAGGAAAACAGAAGGGAAACAGCAACACACCAACCAACACTACCACAAATGGACTGCCTTAATGTCTCAATAGTATGTAATTCATCTTATGCATATTATTTGTTTTTATAACCTATGAAAAGGCATCCCCAATCTGCTCACTACAGTTCTCTCTTATACAAACTCATGTATGTTTTTTGATGTAATGATTTTCTTGTAATTGTCATTGTGATCGGACGGTCTCGTCCCCAGTACACAGAATGGAAGATTAGGTCACACGGGACCTGACCACATTAGGGGATTCCCGCTTACCGTCAGTAACCGCCTGTTACTGACTCCACCCACTGCGCTGTGGGCGGGTTTATGCTACCAAACGCCTAACCTGCTGTGGCGTTTGGAACCACGGTTCTGCTCTGTATGTGCAGACACACTGCCTTACCACACCTGTGTGGTATTGACGAATCCCCACTTGTCCTCTAACGGTAGCTGGCAGAAGGCGGAACTTGGAGACGTTGGGGTACTCCCGGGACAGCCGGAGAACGGGGCTATGTTTTGCATAGGCCTGCAGGTCACAAGATGACGCAATCTTCTTGAGGCAGATGATGTTTTAATGCCAACAAACAGTTCTAAAGAGAACTATTCCCTATTGCTAGGGGAAACCGCATACAGCAAGATGTTCACAGCAGAAAGTAGTTGGTATATCACACTCTGGAGGCACGCAGGCCTCCTTTTTATGTCAATTTTCCACACAGTACCACAGGGGGTCATGTCCCCCCTGAGTTATTTCCATCCAATCAGGAAATCTTACAAAATACAAATAAATAAAACAATTTCCTCCTTCCTGGTACACACAACGTTTTTGTATAATTTAAACTCCAATTCCTACCACCTGGGAGTTTACACTTCACCATTGATAAATTTATCACATAGATTCAAAATACAAATGTTTCTGTCTCATTCACATCTCCATGCAATCCCAGTGTTTGGGATTACAACAGGAAAGGCTGCAACACAACAAACAGTCTTCCTTCCACCTTCGTTTGCATGTCAAAGATGTTTGGCCACCAAGAGGCCGGCTAATTGACACTTACTTGTACATAGCAAGTCTGGAGCTAGGACAATTACCATACGACTTCCTATGCAAAAAGTGTCTCACAAACTATTTTCAAGGCCTTTTTAGAAACAAAGGGGGTAATTCCAAGTTGATCGCAGCAGGAAATTTTTTAGCAGTTGGCCAAAACCATGTGCACTGCAGGGGAGGAAGATATAACATGTGCAGAGAGAGTTAAGATTTGGGTGGGGTGAGTTCAATCTGCAATCTAAATTGCAGTGTAAAAATAAAGCAGCCAGTATTTACTCTGCATAGAAACAAAATAACCCACCCAAATCTAACTCTCTCTGCACATGTAATATCTGCCCCCCTGCAGTGCACATGGTTTTGCCCAACTGCTAACAAATATCCTGCTGCGATCAACTTGGAATTACCCCCAAAATACCTTGTACTTTCCTCATTAGTGCCCTGTCCATGCAGTCCATCATTCTCCAACTGCGCAGCGATATAACATATGACACATTATTAAACATATTTTAAATACCTGGTGCATAGCACCCACAATACATTTAAAGATGGCGACTAGTGCCAGTGCACAGTTTAAAAGTGGCGCCAAGCGCCCATTGTCTTCCTAATGGCGCCAGGCACTAGGGGTTAACCCCTTCAGTGCTGCGGCCGCCATTACACGTGTGGCTGGTTAGTCTCTCCGGCCACACTCCTTCCCCCCCCCCCCCCATTTCAAGCGGGAAAACCAGCGAGTAATGTCCCAACGATATGGCTCTTGGTCCCGCAGTCCCTTGTGTTGAAGGGGACGCTACCTAGGGGGTGTAGGCTCCGGCCTAGACAGTTCATCCATAGTGTAGTGGGCCTCTCTTCGTGGGTGCACAATGTTCAAATAGTCCACCTGAAGTCCAAGTTCAAAGCTCCACCACAAAAGTCTGTCAAATTTCCCCAAGGTAGGTTGCAGCCACCTAACAGGTGGGTGGAAAGTAATCACTGTAGGGGTCCAGTTACACAAGCAGAGTAAAAACTGGTCCAGTGTACACACAAGTGCCACCCAAGGTGACCCAATTGCGGCATACCCCACCTCCCACCGTAGCAGTATTCTGCTCAAACAGGCCACAGGGTGCTCCTGCCCATATGGCTCTTTCTGGCTCAGTGCTGCTCCCAGTCTGTGCAGTGGCGCAGTAGTTCGTAAAACACAGTCCTGGTCAAGAATGTGCTCCATCAGCACTGGAGCGGGTACCAGAGCCTCCTTCAATGACTGGAATGCCAACTCGCAAGCGGGTGCAAAGTCCACTGACTTGGGAATGCCCTTCCTAGCCATCTCTGTAAGGGGGTTCACTACAGGACTAAAGCCAATGACGTGTCCGTAGGGCCTTACAGGTTCTAAGGTCAATACCGGTCTGGGTGATGTGGGTCGGGGACAGCCTCTGGTTGCCTCCACCCCCTCTGGTTTGGGTCTACCCCTGTCTCCTACCGCATGGTGCCCCAGGCACTGCACCTCCGTCATTCCTATCTGGCAACTGTCTGCCCTAACTGTCAGACCTGTCCTCCAATCCTCCTCTGTCGACCTATGACTCGGGAAACCTACCCTGTCACCTAGGCCCACTCTTTCCTACTAATCCGCTACCTGTGCCACAGTGATGGCGGCCAGACCACCAGCCTCTGTATCCTGTGTGGCATCCACTACAGGGAGGCTGCGCGTCTTCCCCGATCTACTGCGCACAGGCAGGGGACCTGCTATGTCCACAGCAACTTGCTGTAAAGGTTCTCCTATGGGCAGAGGCCCAGAGACAACACAACCGCTGGAGTGCCCCATCTGCCAACGCATGGCACCAGCCTTACAGTTGGTCTGGGCGTCATCAGACAATCCAGACCAGTGTAAGCTCTGTGTCAGGCACTTCAGGGTACGGTCTATCTCAGGGTTACTGTCCAAAGGGGTTTCGCTGGCAATAGACACCGGTTGCGCAGGAAAGTTCCCTGGGGAGACCAGTTGGACACGTTCCCTATCTGGTCCTTCCCCCTCCCACTTTCCTGTCTACCCTGTACCTTAGCCCTTCCCGCCAGTTCAAACTTCCTGCCCCAACCATGTCAAGGCCGCTGCCAGAGTGGCGCCTCATGCCTTTCGGGGATGGGTCAGAGAGTTGAGCCTCCCTAAACTCCTGCCTGTGGCCATCAATCTCTCCTAAATTGGGACACTCTACAGGGGCATCTAGGTGGGGACTACTAGGGTCAGTCTGGTAGGGGTCAGTCATGGAAAAGTCAGTGTTGTTTCTCATACTCATCGCCGGAGTTGGCAAACCACTTGGGTCAGGAGCATCATTGGGCACCCCCACAGGATCAAACGAGCTGGAACCAACATCATCTGCGTTGCTAGGGGACATAGGCATACCAAAGGCAAAAGGCATGCCGGGGCGATGTGCCGCTCTAGCCGCTGTAATCTTTTCCTCTGGGCTGGTTGATGCTGTGGTTGGCGGTGTTGGCAGTTGTCTAGCAACTGTATTTTTTTCCTCTGGGCTGGGCTGGAGTAGCTGATGTCAACAGTGGTTGTGGAACTTGACTCCGGGGAATGGCGCCAGCAAACGTGGTGACGAACCCACCACCCAGATAATTTCCTAGGACCACATCAGTTGGGAGACCATCCATGACGGCAACTTCCCGCAACTCTGGTCCAGCTCCCCAGTCCAGGTAGACTCTTGCCATGGGAACCTCTTTCTCCGTTCCATCTGGCTGGGTGACCTTGGCAGTGCGACCCTGCAATACTGCAGCAGGATCTATAAGGTGGGGGCTCACCACAGTGATTGAGGCCCCAGAGTCTCTCAGGACATCCCCCTGCAGGGGTCCCACGTGGACCGGCTGCAGGTGCCTCCACATATTGTGTAGGGGCTGTTTGGCCATGCAGGTGACTCTCTCCGCAGAGTGCACCTGTCTCTCACCACACTCCATCTGACTGACGGGAGGGGGAACAGTATCTGTAGGCTCATCTCCACTCGTCAAACAAGCGAGCCGGGCTCCAGCACTCGGATTTGGGACACAAGTCTGCTTGGGATGAAGGACAGTTCATCCTCAGATGTCTGATTTTCCCACAGCCGTAGCACTTCTTCTCCAGTCGTGGCACCGATGATCTCTGATCAGTTGCAGGGACGCTGCGGTGCGGTTGCTGGCCAAGAGCACCCGGGTTGGAAGATGCTTGTCTTTGGGGGTGATGAGCTGAAGAGGGGTGTCCCCCTTTTGGTACAGTCTTTTGGAGCTGGCTGCTGGCTGGGCGCTTCTGCCCGTGTGGCCGAATTGCCACATACTTGTCGGCTAACTGGGCAGCCATCTTTAAGCTGGGTGGCTCCCCGTCTAGCACCCACTCCTTCACTTCTGGGGCGCACCTGCGGTAGAACTGCTCCCTGCAGACCAGGTCGATCAGTGCGTCCCATGTAGTGGCTTCCGAATCCTTCACCCACTTCACCACGTACTGCCGCAGCTGGATGGCGAACTGCTCATGGGTGCTGCTAGGATTCTTGAGCAAGTCTCTGAACTTCTTCCTGTAAGACTCTGGAGTGATGAAGTAACGCTGGAGGGGGGCCTTCGCGACTTCGTCGTAATCCCCACAGTCCTCCGTGGCCACTCCTCGATAGGCCTTCAAGGCCTCTCCATGCAGAGTGGGCACAAGGTATCTCACCCACTCCGACTTGGGTAATTCATGTAGTCTGCAAGTCCTCTCAAAAACTTGTAAATAGCCATCAATATCCCCATTACGATCTGCAAACTTGGCAAACTGAATACGTCCCGATCTGTGTACAGCAGTGGTCAACGGCTCCTGGGGTATCACGGCTTGTGATGCCCGCTCCGCATGCCACATCCGAATGACAAGCATGCATTCTTACTCCGTTGCCCTTTCCCCCAATTCCGCTAGCCGATCTGCTAGGGTATCCGTGCTGCGGGCGGGGCTTGGGGGTCTCACCGGTTCCTTACGAAGGTCCACTGTTGGGCCGTACTCTCCGATGCGGACGCCGTCAGTGCTTTCCACCTCCGCCCGGCGGGACTCCTCCAAGCTCATGAGTGCCGCCCTCATGACGCGTTGAAAGGGTTCTGCACACCCTTCTGCCAACACACGATCTCTAGATCATCCGTGGACATTCCGCTGAAGTCCACCATCTTATGCGTTCTCCGCCGCTGCAGTTACTCCTCTCCTGAGAAACTAGGCTTCTCCAATCGGGTGACCAAAAAGCCGCCTGTGATTATCCCACTGTTGCCACCAATTTCTGTGACCGGACAGTCTCGTCCCCAGTACACAGAATGGAAGGTTAGGTCACACGGGACCTGACCACATAGGGGATTCCCGCTTACCGTCAGTAACCGCCTGTTACTGACTCCACCCACTGCGCTGTGGGCAGGTTTATGCTGCCACCACCAAACTCCTAACCTGCCGTGGCGTTTGGAACCATGGTTCTGCTCTGTATGTGCCGACACACTGCCTTACCACACCTGTGTGGTATTGACGAATCTCCACTAGTCCTCTACCGGTAGCTGGCGGAAGGTGGAACTTGGAGACGTTGGGGTACTCCCGGGTCAGCCGGAGAATGGGGCTGTTTTGCATAGGCCTGCAGGTCACAAGATGACGCAATCTTCTTGAGGTAGATGATGTATTAATGCCAACAAATAGTTCTAAAGAGAACTCTTCCCTATTGCTAGGGGAAACAGCATACAGCAAGATGTTCACAGCAGAAAGTAGTTGGTATAATAAACTCTGGAGGCACGCAGGCCTCCTTTTTATGTCAATTTTCCACACAGTACCACAGGGCGTCGTGTCCCCCCTGAGTTATTTCAATACAATCAGGAAATCTTACAAAATACAAATAAATAAAACAATTTCCTCCTTCCTGGCACACACAAAGTTTTTGTATAATTTAAACTCCAATTCCTACCACCTGGGAGTTTACACTTCACCATTGATAAATTTATCACATAGATTCAAAATACAAATGTTTCTGTCTCATTCACATCTCCATGCAATCCCAGTGTTTGGGATTACAACAGGAAAGGCTGCAACACAACAAACAGTCTTCCTTCCACCTTCGTTTGCATGTCAAAGATGTTTGGCCACCAAGAGGACGGCTAATTGACACTTACTTGTACATAGCAAGTCTGGAGCTAGGACAATTACCATACGACTTCCTATGCAAAAAGTGTCTCTCAAACTATTTTCAAGGCCTTTTTAGAAACAAAATACCTTGTACTTTCCTCATAAGTGCCCTGTCCATACACTCCATCATTCTCCAACTGCGCAGCGATATAACATATGACACATTATTAAACATATTTTAAAGACCTGGTGCCTAGCACCCACAATACATTTAAAGATGGCGACTAGCGCCAGTGCAGTTTAAAAGTGGCGCCAAGCGCCCATTTTCTTCCTAATGGCGCCGGGCACTAGGGGTTAACCCCTTCAGTGCTGCGGCCGCCATTACACGTGTGGCTGGTTAGTCTCTCCGGCCTCAGTCATTGCATGTGTGGGGAAGTTGCTCTGTGAAACAGTTTATTATTGCATGCTGACTGGTGTTTACCTCCTTTGAACATTTGGCCATTGTGGTCAGGTGAATTATATCTTTATATTTAGTGAGGTGTAGTCGTGGTGTAAAGGACAGAGTATGATTACTAATTAGTAAAAGAAAACAAATAACAAACACTGAGCAACATCACCAAACAAGTAATTTCAACTTTAAAACTTGTCGTCATTTATTTTGTACTTTCATGACATGGCTACTAGTAACAGATTCACAGGCCAAATTCTTAAAGCTATGTGTGCAAATGCTGGGAGCTTAGGAGACAAAATTCCAGAGCTAATTGCAATAATGACCAGGGATAACCTGGATATTGTGGCAATTACAGAGTCATGGTGCAATGAGAATCATGACTGGGACATTGCTATACCAGGATACAATTTATTTAGGAAGGATAGAATGGGAAGAATCAGAGGAGGGGTAGCAATGTATGTGGAAAAAAAGCATAAATGCTACTTTAATACAAAATATTGAAGACAAAACTGAGGCCCTTTGGGTCACCATAGAAACCGGGGAGAAGGATATTATTCGCATTGGGGTGATCTATAGACCACCAGGCCCGGGGCAGGATTTGGACAGGAACCTATTGTTGGACATCACTAAAATGGCTTTAAAGGGAGAAGTCATAAATATTGTAGACTTTAATTTACCTTATGTTAATTGGGAGGGGTATTTTGCTAGTTCAGCTACAAGTGGCAAAGTTCTAAATTCCTTACAGGGAGCATCTCTCAAGCAATTGGTGAGGGAGCCCACTCGCAAAGACTCAATATTAGATTTAATTCTCACAGATGGTGACAGGATATCAGACACATATGTGGGTGAGCACCTGGGATCCAGTGATCATCAAGCAGTATGGTTTAGTATAAAGACAGGATTCAACTCCTGTCACACAAAAACAAAAGGTGTTGGATTTTAGGAATGCTGACTTTGCAAAATGGGGAGATGTTTAAGTGATTCATTGGCAGGCTGGAGGGGCTTGGAAGGAGTGCAGGAGAGGTGGGAAAACCTGAAAAGGGCAGTACTAAGCAACAGACCTTTGTATCAAAAGGGTTAGGAAAAGCACCAGGAAAAAAAGAACCCAGTGTGGCTCACAAAAGTAGTATCAACTAGTGTGAAAGTAAAAAAGATAGCTTTTAGAAAATACAAACAGACTCAAAATAATAACGACAAAGAGGTGTATCTTGACAGACGCAGTGATCACAAAAACGAGCTATGGCGTGTTTTTTACGACATAGGACTCCAGTTTATAAAGTGGGAGGGTCTCCGGGGACGCGCTCCTCATTAACTAATCCCTAAGGGGGATTTGTATAATTGACTGACGCTGGCCCCGGGTTGAATGATATAAAGAGGAGGTGGAGCCAGTTTTCCCACCTCTTTGGCACCTGGCTGCTTGCGGCAGGTGACTCGGTGTCGGTGAGTGAAGGCTAGTGTGGGTAGTGGATGGGTTAAGACGGGGGGTAACCACAGCGACTCTGGGGGGTACTGGTGATGTGCAGAAATCGGCGTCCTCCGTGATCTAGTGGGTAAAGCTGGGCTTAGTGACTTGGGCTTCCCGCGGTGCAGTCTGAGGTGGTGGCCGCGCTGCCGCTCTTGCTTTGAGGTGTTCAGTCACTAAGCCCAGCTTTACCCACTAGATCACGGATGTCGCCGATTTCTGCACGTGTGGTGTGTTCCCTGTGATTCTATCCTGCCCTCAATACTGCCCATACTGATTCTATCCTGCCCCCCAATACTGCGATTCCTGGCAGCTGGGTGCTAGGCTGACTTTGCTGAGTGGGTCTCCGGTATGTTTTACACCGTCACCCTGTGACAGAAGTAGGTTTGTTATTTTCTTGTGAGATAAGAGAATACACCGCAGAAGGTTTTTATAGTTGATCATTTGCATTTTAAACAGTATATAAAACAAACAAGGGCATCATCCCTATTTGCATTGCTCCGTAAATATCCTCTATCCCAATGTCTTACTTTTCCTTTTCTGCATAACTGTGTATAATTAACCCTCTGCATGCAGGACCCCTGACGCTCCTTGTGCATGTGTCAGTGTTGCGGTAATTCACTGTCACCCTGTGCACACTTTCAAGGTGTTCTTGCATTTCTGTGACTTCTTAATAAACTGTTTAACAGTTGTGCTCAAAGTGTGTATCTATATATGTGTGTCTATGTATATGCAACATGCATGGGTGTGTGTGTGTGTGTGTGTGTGTGTGTGTGTGTGTGTGTGTGTGTGTGTGTGTGTGTGTGTGTGTATGTATGTATGTATGTATGTATGTATGTGCTTTACCTGGTACAATGTGTCTAAGTGTTCTACCTGGTGCAATGTATATAACGTGCTCTACCTGGCACAATGTATATAACGTGCTCTACCGGGCGCATTGTGTATAACGTGCTCTACCTTGTGCAATGTTTATATGTGCTTTACCTGGTGCAATGTTTATATGTGCTCTACCTGGTGCAATGTATATAATGTGCTCTACCTGGTGCAATGTATATAATGTGCTCTACCTGGTGCAATGTATAGAACGTGTTCTACCTGGCGCAATGTGTATAACGTGTTCTACCTGGCGCAATGTGTATAACGTGCTCTACCTGGAGCAAAGTGTATAGCGAGCTGTACCTGGAGCAAAGTGTATTACGTGCTCTACCTAGTGCAATATGTATAACGTGCTCTACCTGGCGCAGTGTGCATAGGCGGTTCTACCTGGTGCAATGTGTATAAGCGGCACTACTATGTGGTGTAATGTGAATTGGCACTATTATGTGTTCACGCCCCTTCCCCATGATGCCACACCCCTTAAATTTAGCGACGCGCCTTCGGCACGCACTGCCTGTGCTTTGCGATCTAGCAGGAGGAACACCAATTCACTTTATGCCTAGGGCACCAAAATGTCTAGTTATAGCTCTGGTGCAGAGTGTCCTGCATGCTACACAGCCCAGCAGCACTGTCACCCCATCCCCCCACCTTGCAACGCTTTTGTAGTGTCCAAACAAGATTAAGAACCTTCATTCCGATGGGACCCAGAAAAAGACCGGTAGGACCCCAGTTTTTAAACGTAAGGGGTCCGTGGGACCCACTATTTTTTGGGATCAGCGCGATCACTGCAGATGGCAGGATGCTAAGAAAGTGATCAGACGTGCAAAGGCAGAAGCGGAGGAGAAAATGGCAGTCAGTAGATAAAAGGGGCAAAACTTTTTTAAGTATATAAATGAAAGGAAAAAATCAAATGGAGGAATAATAAGACTTAAGAATGAGAATTTGGTGGAGGGAGACAAGGCAATAGCAGATCACCTAAATCATTATTTTTGCTCCGTATTTACTACAGAAGGAGAAGGGAAGGGTCCACAGTTAAGCTGCAAGGACATTCATAAAAATAAGATAGATGAAACTACATTTACAGAAGAGAAGGTCCTAACAGAACTTTCAAAACTGAAAGTGGAAAAATCAATGGGGCCAGATGGGATACACCCAAGGATACTCAAAGAGCTAAAAGATGTGCTGGTGGCACCATTAACAGAATTATTTAACCAGTCACTAAATACAGGTGCCATTCCAGAGGACTGGAAAAGAGCAAATGTAGTTCCACTGTACAAAAGTGGAAGCAAGGAAGAAGCAAGTAACTACAGACTAGTAAGCCTTACACCACTAGTAGGGAAAGTAATGCAAAAACTATGAAAAGAAAGAGCAGTGGAATATCTTAAATCAAACAACTTACAGGATCCAAAACGGCATGGATTTACTGGTGGGAGATCATGCCAAACAAATCTTATTGACTTTTTTGACTCTGTGATGAAAATAATACATCAAGGGGGAGCTGTAGATGTATCATATCTAGACTTTAGCAAGGCATTTGACACTGTCCCACATCGCAGACTGCTAAAATAAACTTGAAAGCGTGGGGGTGAATTACAAAACAGTAAAATAGATAAGAACCTGGTTGCAGGATAGGAAATAGACAGTTGTAGTAAATAGTGTGCAATCTTTGGAAGGAAATGTTACCAGTGGAGTACCCCAGGGATCTGTACTTGGACCAGTTCTCTTTAATATCTTTGTTGCTGACATTGCAAATGGTATTAAAGGGAAAGTATGCCTTTTTGCAGATGATACAAAAATTTGCAACAGGGTAGACACAACGGGAGGGGTAAAACAAATGATTGATGACCTAGCTAGGCTTGAGAAATGGTCAAGAACGTGGAAACTACAGTTTAATGCTAAAAAATGCAAAATCATGCACTTGGGTCTCAAAAACCCAAAGGCTAAATATAGTATCAAGGGTACTATAATGGAAACTACAGAGGAGGAAAGGGATTTAGGAGTCGCTATTTCAAGTGACTTAAAGGCAGGAAAGCAATGCAACAAAGCAATGAGAAAGGCAAGTCAGATGCTTGGTTGCATAGCCAGAGGAATCAGTAGCAGGAAAAAAGAAGTAATAATGCCACTCTATAGGTCATTGGTACGGCCCCATCTGGAATACTGTGTCCAGTTCTGGAGACCATATCTCCAGAAGGATATAAATACATTAGAGAGTGTACAAAGAAGGGCAACTAAAATGGTGAATGGCCTACATCACAAAACTTATCCGGAAAGGCAAAATATCTTAACATGTATAGTTTGGAGGAGAGAAGGGAAAGGGGGTACATGATAGAAACTTTCAAATATACCAAGGGTTTTAACAAAGTTCAGGAGGGAAACATTTTTCAAAGGAAGAGGTGTATTAGAACTCGAGGATATACACTGAAACTGGAGGGAGGCAGGTTCAGGGGAAATTTAAGGAAAACTTACTTCACAGAAAGGGTAGTGGACAAGTGGAATAGCCTCCCATCAGAGGTGGTAGAGGCTAAGACTGTAGAGCTATTTAAAAATGCTTGGGATAGGCATATGAATATCCTTACAAAGAATTAAGGTTCAAAAAGGGCTGAGATTACCTAAAGGATAAAAAAGGGGCAGACTAGATGGGCCAAGTGGTTCTTATCTGCCGTCAAATTCTATGTTTCAACAGACAAAGTTAACAAAGTTATCAATATTGGGCTGAAGAGAAAAGCAGAACAACTATTTAGCCGCCTAGAGCCCTTCTCAATAGCCCTTCTCACGGTTCAAAAAGACAGCTGCACCATTTCTAATGCTGTACATGAGTGGAAAGAATAAGAGGATAATTTGAAGGAATTAGATTTCTACAAACCATGCATTAAATTAAAAATTTTTGACAGCTATAAATCAAGCATTGGGACCTGTACATTTTCTCTCTTACTTAATGGACCCACGTTACTGTGGTAGTTGTTTAACTGCAGCAGTAACATTAAAAGCTCTTAAATTTGCCAAAGAAAAATATCCACATTCAAAACACCCTTCTACCAACACTAGGCAAATTCCAAGCAAAAGCAACCCAGTTTAAAAGACCTTGTTTGATCACCCTGGTGTTGGGGGAGGGGGAATTAAACAAACATATGAAGGACTGTATCCAATTAGAGGCGATCCATTTTCAAAATGGCAGGATATGAAGATTTTTGATCAATGGTCATTATCACGGTATCCAATTAGACCCTGTTTTCGTCATCCGAAAACAGACCGGGATCGTGTTAGAACATATGGGATCCGAGATATGGTACCCAAAGCATAATCCCCAATAAGTGCTGGCAATGGGGCTAATAGGATAACCCCCGGAGATCCTATTAGCAGCGGAAAAGTACCACTGCTAACAGGATACCGCCCAAAGAGTTTTAACACAGATTTTCATTAGCCCACAGTACATGGAGGGGTAAATTTACAGTAATAGCCTGCAAACTGAAGGCATCCACAGGTTCCGTCCGAGTCTGCCCGATAGACAAAACCAGGTTGGTTGCTACATTAAAACATTGGGCAGACTCGCATGGAACACGATGATGCCTGCTGCTTGCAGGTTACTACATTTACCCCACAGCATTTGAAGAGCATTGAACATCTTGGCACATTCACCTGTAAACAGAAGAAAATAGATGGAACATACATTTTATCTGAGTAAATTAGATTAAAGGACCAATGGACACTATTTCCAGAATAAATTACAAAAAACAAAAATATGCTAGATAAAGAAAAAAGGTGTTTGAACCCGACCAAGTAGCTGCTCGGCAAAGTTGTAATGGGCAGTCGCCCAGGACGAGCCCACCTTTCTGGTAGAATGGGCCTTCACCGATTTCGGTAACGGCAATCCAGCCGAAGAATAAGCCTGCTGAATCGTATGACAGATCAAGCGCGCAATAGTCTGCTTGGAAGCAGGAGCCCCAATTTTTTTGTGAGCATACAGGACACACAGAGCCTCTGTTTTCCTAAACCGAGCCGTTCTGGCGACATAAATTTTCAAAGCTCTTACTACATCGAGAAACTTCGATTCCTGCAAGGCGTCAGTAGCCACTGGCACCACAATAGGTTGGTTCAAGTGGAACGACGAAACCACTTTCGGCAGAAACTGCTGACGAGTCCTCAATTCTGCTCTATCTTAATGGAAGATCAAATAAGGAGTCTTGTGAGACAAGGCCGCCAATTCAGACACCCGCCTTGCGGATGCCAAGGCCAACAGCACGACCACTTTCCAAGTAAGAAATTTTAACTCTACCTTCTGCAAAGGTTCAAACCAATGAGATTGAAGGAATTGCAACACCCTGTTAAGATCCCATGGTGCCACAGGGGGCACAAAGGGAGGTTGGATGTGCAACACGCCTTTCACGAAGGTCTGAACTGCTGGAAGGGAGGCCAATTGTTTTTGGAAGAAAACCGATAAGGCTGAAATTTGAACTTTAATTGAGCCCAACTTTAGGCCCGCATCCACACCGGCTTGTAGAAAATGGAGAAAACGTCCTAACTGAAATTCTTCCATAGGAGCCTTCCTGGATTCACACCAAGACATGTATTTTCTCCAAATACGGTGGTAATGTTTAGACGTTATTCCCTTCCTAGCCTGAATAAGAGTGGGGATAACTTCCTCGGGAATACCCTTCCGGGCTAGGATCCGGCGTTCAACCTCCAAGCCGTCAAACGAAGTCGCGGTAAGTCTTGGAACACACACGGCCCCTGCTGTAACAGATCCTCCCTCAGAGGAAGAGGCCAGGGATCTCCTACGAGTAATTCCAGAGGATCCGGATACCAAGCCCTTCTTGGCCAGTCTGGAACAATGAGGATTGCTCAAACCTTTGTTTTTCTTATGATCTTTATCACTTTTGGAATGAGTGGAAGCGGAGGAAACACGTACACCGATTGAAACACCCACGGTGTCACTAGGGCATCCACTGCTATTGCTTGAGGGTCTTTTGACCTGGAACAATATCTCTGAAGTTTCTTGTTGAGGCGAGACGCCATCATGTCTAGTTGAGGAATTCCCCCAAAGACTTGTCACTTCTACAAAGACCTCTTGATGAAGACCCCACTCTCCTGGATGGAGATCGTGTCTGCTGAGGAAGTCTGCTTCCCAGTTGTCCCCTCCTGGAATGAAGATCGCTGACAGAGAGCTTGTATGCTTTTCCGCCCAACGGAGCACCTTTGTGGCCTCTGCCATTGCTGCTCTGCTCTTCGTTCTGCCCTGGCAGTTTATGTAGGCTACTGCGGTTATGTTCTCCGACTGAATCAAGGGGGTAATTCCAAGTTGATCGCAGCAGGATTTTTGATAGCAATTGGGCAAAACCATGTGCACTGCAGGGGAGGCAGATATAACGTGCAGAGAGAGTTAGATTTGGGTGGGATGTGTTCAATCTGCAATCTAAATTGCAGTGTAAAAATAAAGCAGCCAGTATTTACCCTGCACAGAAATAAAATAACCCACCCACTCTTTCTGCACATATCTGCCTCCCCTGTAGTGCACATGGTTTTGCCCAATTGCTATCAAAAATCCTGCTGCGATCAACTTGGAATTACCCCCTAAGACGGGTCGATTGCAACGAAAATGTTCCTCTTGCAGAAGGCCGTTGTGAATGGCCCTTAACTCCAGAACATATGTGTAGACACATTTCCTGGCTTGACCATCTTCCCTGGAAGCTTTCCCCCTGGGTGACTGCTCCCCAGCCTCGGAGACTCACATCCGTGGTCACTAAGATCCAGTCCTGGATCCCGAACCTGCGTCCCTCTAGGAGGTGAGAGCTGTGCAGCCACCACAGGAGTGAGATTCTGGTCTTGGAAGACAGTGTTATGCTTCGGTGCATGTGCAGATGGGACCCGGGCCACTTGTCCAACAGGTCCCACTAAAACACTCTGGCATGGAATCTGCCAAACTGAATGGCCTCGTAGGCCGCCACCATCTTTCCCGGCAACTTAGTGCATTGATGAATCGATACTCTTGCTGGTCTCAGCAATTGTTTGACCAGGTTCTGAATTTCCAGAGCCTTTTCCTCTGGAAGAAAGACTCTGTAATTCTGTGTCCAGAATCATTCCCAAAAACGACAGCCGTCTCGTCGGAACCAACTGTGATTTTGGCAAATTTAGGAGCCAGCCATGTTGCTGCAGAATTGTCAGGGAGAGCGTAATGTTCTGCATAAATTGGTCCCTGGATCTCGCCTTTATCAGGAGATCGTCCAAGTACGGGATAATCGTGACTCCTTGTTTGCGTAGGAGAACCATCATTTCGGCCATTACTTTGGTGAAAACCCTCGGAGCCGTGGACAGACCAAACGGCAACGTCTGAAGCCTGATGTGGGGGATAAATGGGAACATGTAAGTAGGCATCCTTTATGTCTACCAACACCATAAAATCCTCCTCCTCCAGACTGGAGATCACTGCCCGGAGAGATTCCATCTTGAATTTGAATTTTTTAGGTAGAAATTGAGGAATTTGAGGTTCAGGCTTGGTCTGACTGAGCCGTTTGGCTTCGGGACCACGAACAGGCTCGAATAAAAGCATTCTCCCTGTTGCGACGGGGGGAACCCTGACAATGACTTGATTGTGACACAATTTTTGTATTATGGCGCATACCACCTCCCTGTCTGGAAGAGAAGCTGGTAAGGCTGATTTGAAAAATCGGTGAGGGGGGACGTCTTGAAACTCCAGTTTGTACCCTTGGGACACTATTTCTAAAACCCATGGGTCCAGGGCCGAACGAGCCCAGAACTGACTGAAGAGCCCGAGACGTGCCCCCACCAGTGCGGACTCCCGCAGAGGAGTCCCAGCGTCATGCGGTGGACTTGGCAGAAGCCGGGGAGGAATCCTGCTCCTGGGAACCGGCCACGGCCGGTGATAAGTTTCCCTTTTCCCTTTCCTCTCGTAGCCAGGAAGGAAGACCCTCGGCCCCTTCTGTATTTATTGGGCCGAAAGGACTGCATCCGATAGAGGGTGTGCTTTCTTTTGTGGTGCAGGCACATAAGGTAAAAATGATGACTTACCTGCGGTAGCCGTAGATACCAAATCAGCGAGGCCGTCATCAAACACACCACCCTTATACGGTAGAGACTCCATAGCTTTCTTAGAGTCAGCATCAGCATTCCATTGATGAATCCACAATGCTCTCCTAGTGGAGACTGCCATGGCATTGGCTCGTGATCCCAAGAGGCCAATATCTCTCGCAGCTTCCTTTAGGTAGACTGCAGCGTCCCTGATATGACCTAGTGTCAAAAGAATGCTATCCCTATCTAGGGTATCCATGTCAGATGACAAGTTATCTGCCCATTTTTCGATAGCACTACTCCCCCACGCAGATGCAATGGCTAGTCTGAGTAGCGTACCCGTGGTGACATAAATGGATTTCAATGTATTTTCCTGCCTACGATCCGCAGGATCCTTTAGGGCTGCCGTGTCAGGGGACGGGAGAGCTACCTTTTTGGACAGCCGTGACAGAGCTTTGTCCACAATGGGGGGTGACTCCCATTTTTCCCTATCCCCAGAGGGAAACGGATACGCCATTACAATCCTTTTGGGAATCTGAAACTTTTTGTCAGGACTTTCCCAAATCCTTTCACAAAGCGTGTTCAGTTAATGAGAGGGAGGAAATGTTACCACAGGTTTCTCTCCTTTAAACATACAGACCCTAGTATCAGGAACAGTAGGGTCCTCAGTGATATGTAATACATCTTTTATAGCCACAATCATGTACTGAACGCTCTTTGCCAGTTTTGGATCTAATCTGGCATCACTACAGTCAACACTTGAGTCAGTGTCCGTGTCGGTATCCGTGTCTGTCAGATGGGCAAATGAACGTTTTTGTGACCCCGAGGGGGTCTGTACTTGAAACAACACATCCTCTACGGATTTCTTCCAAGCCTGGTTCTGAGACTCAGATTTATCCAAATCTTTTATTTATCAGAGCCACATTTGCATTCAAAGCACTCAAAACATTCACCCAATCAGGTGCCGGCGGTGCCGACAGGGTCACTTCCACAGCCGTTTGTGTCCCTAACAGTCTCCACCTGGGAAGAGCACTCCGCCACAGACATGCAGACACACGTGCACCCACCACACGCAGATACACTGAGCCTATAGGGGACAGATCCACAGTAAAGCCTGTCAGAGACACAGAGGGAGATATTGCCAGCTCACACCCCAGCGCCCAAACCCGGTCTGAACACTACAGAAAATGTCCCAGACCTGCAGCGCTTTTATAATTTACATACAATGCACCAAAATCACTGTCGCCACCCCCACCCCCGTTTTGCACCCTGTTACTTGTACAGCAGTGTGAGGAAGGACCAGCGTCTCTGAAGCCTGTGTAGAGAAAATGGCGCCGGGATGTGTGCTGTGAGGGCTAAGCCCCACCCCCGTAATGGCGCGCTTCAGACCCGCTTTTTTAAATACTTTTTTTATACTGGCGGGGATCCGGACAGTGCCCTGGCACTATGTCCGCTCTTGCCAGTCAGTTATTTTGAGGTTAAAATGCTGCCCAGGGCGCCACGCCCTGCACCCTGTAGTGCCTCTGAGTGTGGGAGCATGGCGCGCAGGGCGGCCGCTGTGCGGTACCTCAAAGCAGTCACTGAAGTCTTCTGATCTTCTACTCACCTGTCTTCTGACTTCTGGCTTTGCAAGGGGGGTGACGGCGGGCTCTGGGAACGAGCATCTAGGCGTACCTAGCGATCAGACCCTCAGGAGCTAATGGTGTCCTGTAGCCAGAGAAGCAGAGCCTTTAAACTCACAGAAGTAGGTCTGACTTCTCTCCCCTAAGTCCCACGAAGCAGGGAGACTGTTGTCAGCAGTGCTCCCTGAAAATAAAAAACCTAACAAAGTCTTTTCAGAGAAACTCAGTAGAGCTCCTCAGTGTGCATTCAGTCTGCCTGGGCACAGATTCTAAACTGGAGTCTGGAGGAGGGGCATAGAGGGAGGAGCCAGTTCACACCCCTTTGAAAGTCTTAAAGTGCCCATGTCTTCTGTGGATCCCGTCTAAACCCCATGGTTCTTTTTGTGACCCCAGCATGCTGTAGGACGTATGAGAAATGTTATTATATATATATATATATATATATTTATTTAGATAGACAAATAAATGTGGACCCTGACACATTTATCCTCACAGGGTTCAGAATATAGTGATAGCAAGGGTGTGATACACTTAACAAGGAGAGCACACACAGCAGCTATATGGCACACTCAGTCGCAAACACAATGCAGGAGTAATGTACACAACAATAATACTGTGGCAATTTACATATAATAGCAGATATGTATATGCAGAGAGATAACAATGCACAGCAGTACTGGATGTATATCACAGAATAATTGTACCACCTATTCTGTCAGACGTACACTTATTTCTTAACTAACACAGTCAGTTGACAGGTAGAATACTCAAGTGTCCTGTATAAGCACGGGCGCTGGAACAGGCGACTATACAGAGGAGACAACACCACCCAGCAATCCCATAGAGAGAGAAGCCCTTCAGCTAAAATGGCGCCAGGTCTCAGCGGGGAGCGAGGGGAAAGTGAAAGCAGCTCCAGGGCGGTAGCATCTGCAGGAGATGGCGCCCGAAGCTGGGGGGAAGGGCAACAGACAGCGCTCAATCCCCACAATGCTGGACTTCACCATCAGTACTGTAAGGGGCCTAAAATAAATGCCTGTGCTCCCAAATCTCCCTGGTGGATATAGTGGGGTCCATGAGCAGTACAGTGTCCACGCCAGCCGCGCGGTACGATTCCCATGGGCCGCGCGCGAATCACGATTTTATCCAGCGGGTCCCCCCAGGGGACCCTCTTACCTCCTCCCCAAGTCCAGCAGCAACCCGATCCAGGAGATGAGCAGCGGCGGTGTGCCAAATTACCGATGCGTCTCCGCTGTAAGAACCCGGGAACCAGGCCGCAGGAGTATACAGCGCCGTGAAGGGGGAGGTGATGGAGCAGCAGCACGGCATGTCTCCCAGACATAGAAGTGCTGTCGCTTAGCAAAATAGTAAAAGCATTTCTTCAAATTTCTTCAGGGCTGCCTAAGGCAGCCCCCACCTGTTAGTGACCTGCACTGCAGACACCAACTTTAAAACTGTGCTCCTGTGCACGGAGGAGGGGTTATATAGAGGCGGTGCAGTGCATCCTGGGAGCAGTCAAAGCTTTTAGCCTGTTGGTGCCTCGGATCAAGATCCAACTCTACACCCCGATCTTATTCCCTGTGAAATACCAGTGCACCCCGCTGCAGAAAGCCAAGCTAACCAAACTTTAAACCAGGAACAGCAACCGCTGAACCAACAATACTTAACCAAGTAACAGTGCAGGAAGAAACTAAGCACTGGGCGGGCGCCCAGTATCCTCTACGGCAGTGTTTTTCAACCACTGTGCCGTGGAACACTAGTGTGCCCTGAGCAGTCTCCAGGTGTGCCGCCATAGTAACAGAGCCAGGCCCGTCAGTGTTTTGCCACTACTAAGGCTTTGGAACGATCAATACTGGTGGGTTTAGTGGTTGCAGAGCCAGTTCTAATTTCGGGCTCGGGCAGTGTTGGGCTCTTCTGGCTTTCTCAGATGTGGCTCAGGCGTTACCTATGGAGAAGCTGCGACATGACATCCTAGGACACACAACTGCACCATGTATCACCATTATATTTGAGTGTGCCTTGACAATATTTAAATCTTGTTCAGTGTGCCGCGAGTTGTAAAAGGTTGAAAAAGTCTGCTCTACGGACTACGAGAAAAGGATTTACTGTTAGGTAATTAAAATCCTATTTTCTCTTACGTCCTACAGGATACTGGGGTCCACATTAGTACTATGGGGATGTACCAAAGCTCCCAAACCGGGTGGGAGAGTGCTGAGGTTCCTGCAGAACTGATTGACCAAACTTTAGGTCCTCAGATGCCAAAGTATCGAACTTGTAGAACTTAGCAAACGTGTTCGAACCTGACCAAGTAGCTGCTCAGCAGAGCTGTAAAGCCGAGACACCCCGGGCAGCCGCCCAAGAAGAACCCACCGATCTAGTAGAGTGGGCCTGTACAGATTCTGGACACGGCAAACCTGCCGTGGAATAAGCATGCTGGATAGTAAGCCTGATCCAGCGTGCAAATGTCTGCTTTGAAGCAGGACACCCAATATGATTGGGATCATACAGAACAAACAGAGAGTCAGATTTTCTGTGAAGAGCTGTCCGCTTCACATAAATCTTCAAAGCAGAGGTGTCGGTAACCACCAGAACCACAATAGGTTGGTTGATATGAAACGCAGACACCACCTTTGGAAGAAATTGCTGACGACTTTTGAGTTCAGCCCTATCTTCATGAAATATCAAATAGCGGCTTTTGTGAGACAACGCCCCCAGCTCCAACACACGCCTCGCAGAAGCCAAGGCCAACAGCGTGACGGCCTTCCACATAAGAAACTTGACGTCAACGTCCTGTAAAGGCTCAAACCATTCCGATTGCAGGAACTACAACACCACGTTGAGATCCCAAGGTGCCGTAGGAGGCACAAAGGGCGGTTGGATGTGCAGAACCCCCTTCAAAAATGTCTGAACCTCAGGGAGAGAAGCCAATTGTTTCTGGAAGAAAATGGATGAGGCCGAAATCTGGACTTTTATGGAGCCCAAACGTAGGCACACATCCACACCTGACTTAAAAAAAAAAGGAGAAAACGTCCCAGTTGAAAACTCCACCGCAGGAAATTTCGTGTACTCACACCTAGAGACGTATTTTTTCCAAATATGGTGGTAATGTTTAGACATTACCCCCTTTCTGGCTTGGATCAGGGTTGGAATAACCTTATCTGGAATCCCTTTCCAGGCTAGAATATGACCCTCAACCTCTATGTCATCAAACGTAGCAAGTCTTGATAGACGAACGGCCCTTGTTGGAGAAGGTCCTCACGAAAAGGTAGAGGCCACGGGTCCTCTAGGAGCATCTCGAGTAGATCCGCATACCAGGCCCTTCTTGGCCAGCCAGGAGCAGTGCGAATTGCTTGAACCTTTTTCCCTTTTTAGTCTTTTGAGAATCTTTGGGATCAATAGGAGCGGTGGAAACACGTACACCATCTGGTAGACCCATGGAGTCACCAGAGCGTCCACCGCCACTGCTTGCAAGTCCCTTGACCTGGAATAATACCGTGTGAGCTTCTTGTTGAGACGAGAGGCTTTCATGTCTATTTGTGGCATTCCCCACCGACATGTCAAGCGCCCAAACACCTCCGGGTGAAGGCCCCACTCTACTGGGTGGAGGTCGTGTCTGCTGAGGAAGTCTGCTTCCCAGTTGTCTACTCCCGGAATGAAGATCGCCACAGCCACAGCGTGTCTTTCTGCCCAGAGGAGAATCCTTGTTACCTCTGACATTGCTGCCCTGCTCTTCGTTCCGCCTTGTCGGTTTATGTACGTTACTACCGTCACATTGTCTGACTGAACCTGAATGGTTTGATCTTGAAGAAGATGCAATGCCTGTAGAAGGGCATTTTATATGGCCCTTAGTTTCAGAATGTTGATTGGAAGAATGGCTACCTGACTTAAACATTTTCCTTGGAACTGTTCCCCCTGGGTGACTGCTCCCCAACCTCTGAGGCTTGCGTCTGTGGTTAGCAGAATCCAATTTTGAATCCCGAACCTTCGACCCTCGGTCAGGTGAGAAGTCTGAAGCCACCACAGAAGGGAAATCCTGGCTTTTGGCAACAGACATATCCTCTGGTGTATGTGAAGATGCGACCATTTATCCAACAGATCCAGCTGGAAGGGCCTTGTGTGAAACCTTCGGAACTGCAGCACCTCGTAAGCGGCTACAATCTTTCCCAGAAGGCGAATGCATAGATGCACAGATGTCCGTGTTTGTCTTAGAACATCCCGCACCATCGACTGGATCTCCAATGCTTTTTCCAACAGAAGGAATACCTTCTGCGCCTCCGTATCTAATATCATCCCCAGGAACGGAAGCCTCCGTGTTGGTACCAGATGAGATTTTGGTAGGTTCAAAATCCACCTGTGATCCTGGCGTAGTCGGGTTGAGAGGGCAATGTTGACTAACAACCTCTCACAGGATGGTGCTTTTAGCAGAAGATCGTCCAGGTACGTTATAATGTTCACTCCCTGTTTGCGGAGGAGAAAAATCATCTCTCTGGAACTGGTAGCGACAGTCCTGTAATGCAAACCTTAGATAAGCCTGATGAGGCTGCCAAATCGGATGATGAAGATACGCATCCTTGATATCCAGAGACACCAAGAATTCCCCCTCCTCCAGACCGGAGATCACCACTCTCAGAGACTTCATCTTGAACTTGAACACCCGTAAGTATGGGTTCAACGATTTAAAATTTAAAATGGCCCTTACCGAACCGTCCAGTTTCGGAACTGCAAACAGGTTGGAATGGTTGTGCAGCTGAAGTTTATGAATTGTTTCCTGTAAAGTCATACTTGCTTCTTGAGAAGCTGGTAAGTATGATTTGAAGAATCTGTGAGGTGGGAGTTCCTGAAACTCCAGTCTGTAGCCCTGGGCTATAAGATCTTTGACCCAGGGATCCTGGCATGATGTTGCCCATATGTGACTGAAGACTCTCAAATGGGCTCCCACCTGTCTTCCAGGCAGTGCGGTCCACCGTCATGCCTGAAGGCTTACTGCTGTTTTTCTGAGTTTACCTTGATTGCCTTTGAAGGCCGTAGAAGAACCTTTGGTTTTGTTTTTAAACTTTGCTGTCCAAAAGGACTGCAGAGTTGAAGCAGTGTAGGATTTTCTAGCCGGGGGAGCTGCGGAAGGAAGGTATGTAGACTTACCCGCCGTAGCCTTGGTTATCCATGTATCCAGGTCATCTCCAAAAAGGGCTTCACCTGTCAAAGGTAGGCTTTCCACGCCCTTCCTGGAATCCGCAGTCCACTGGCGTAGCCACAATCCCCTGCATGCTGACACTGCCATGGCATTGGTGCGTGCATTGAGTAAACAAATTTCCTTTATGGCCTCCACCATAAAGTTAGCAGAATCCTGTAAATGCTGTAGGAGTAAAATTATCTCCCCCCTGGATAAGGACTCTAACCCGTCAATTAGATTACCTGACCTGCGGGGTTGGCCCAGAGACCCACTATAGATGACCCACTATGCACAAGCTATAGTGGGTCTCTGGGCCAACCCCGCAGCTGTGTACAGAGATTTGAGAGTGGTCTCAATCTTGCAGTCTGCAGCATCCTTCAAGGAAGCTGCCCCAGGGACAGGTAAAACTATATTACGTGACAGCCTAGAAACCAATGCGTCAACTATCAGTGGGTTTTCCCATTTTTTCCTGTCATCATGAGGAAACGAGAAGGATGTGAGTTACTGTTTTGGGAACTGAAAGTTCTTGTCAGAATTTACCCAAGTTGCTTCAAATAGGAAATGTAATTCTTTAGATGCTAAGGATTTCCTTTTCACATTAAAAAAAGATTCCTCCTCGTCCTCTGATACCTTATCAGGGATGTGCAGGACATCTCTAATAGCTTCTATCAGGGCCTGTATACCTTGTGACAAAGCTGCATCCCCCCCCTCTTGAGTCCACCTCACCCTCCTCCGGGTCTGATACATCATTATCAGTATCAGCCTGCAGGATTTGGGCCAGAGTATACTTCTGTGGACAAATGGTAGGGGTCTGAGACGTTGGAATGACCACTGAATCTCTATTCATCAGGTCATCAACAGATTGCCTTAAGTATTGCGTCTCCTTCTCATTTTGGGATAATTAATTCAAAATATTTGAAATCATCCCTTTTAATGAATCTAACCATACTTGTTCAGATCCAGTAGCCTAAGAATGTGTACTATCCTGAGTACACGGCAGTGATCCCCTAGATTGAAAAAAAAAAAACCTCTGCTGTGCATGATACACACTCCTTTGACATAGTAAATGTGAAAGAATACACACACACACACACACAGGAAAATAGGGTAAAACACAGTTAACCCACACAGAGCCCTCTAGGGAGACGCAGAGTGTAATGGAACCAGCCACACAGCGCCCCTATACCTAAAGTACAAGTTTTGCTGGGTCGCAAACTAAATACCTAAAATAGGATTTTAATTACCTGAAACGGTAAATCCTTTTCCCGTAGTCCCTAGAGCAGGGCTGGCCAAACCAGTCCTCGAGATCTACCAACAGTACACATTTTCCAGACCACCTAGCTGGTGCACAGGTGTAGTCATTACTAATTAAGATGTGCTGCATTCATTCCTAACTGACAATTCTACAGATCTCCAGGAGGCCTGGAAAACATGAACTGTTGGTAGATATCGAGGACCGGTTTGGCCAGCCCTGCCCTAGAGGATGCTGGGGTCCATATTAGTACCATGGGTTATAGACGGGTCCACCAGGAGCCATTGGCACTTTAAGAGTTTAATAGTGTGGGCTGGCTCCTCCCTCTATGCCCCTCCTACCAGACTCAGTTTAGAAACTGTGCCCGAGGAGACGACATACTTCGAGGGAAGGAATTACACAGATAGTGGCGAGATTCATACCAGCTCACACAACAGACAAACCCGGCTAACAAGCCGGAAAAACTCAGCAACAGCTGAAACAGTACTGAAACAGTAAACAATGCAGAACTTACCTAGGAACCAGGTAGAACTTAACTATAAAACCAAAGCAGGAAAACGAAGCGCTGGGCGGGCGCCCAGCATCCTCTACGGACTACGAGAAAAGGATTTGCCGTTTCAGGTAATTAAAATCCTATTTTCTCTTACGTCATAGAGGATGCTGGGATCCATATTAGTACCATGGGGATGTACCAAAGCTCCCAGAATGGGAGGGAGAGCGTGGAGGCTCCTGCAAGACCGCTTGACCAAACTTGAGGTCATCAGAGGACAAAGTGTCGAACTTGTAAAACCGGGCAAACGTGTTGGAACCAGACCAAGTAGCAGTTTGGCAAAGCTGTAGTGCCGAGACACCCCGGGCAGCCGCCCAGCAAGAACCCACTTTACGAGTAGAGTGGGCCTTAACCGATTTCGGACACGGCAATCCTGCCGTAGAATAGACATGCTGGATAGTGAACCTGAACCAGCGTGAAATCGACTGCTTCGAAGCAGGACACCCAATTTTCTTGGGATCATAGAGGACAAACAGAGAGAGCCAGTTTTCCTACGACGAGCTGTCCTCTGCACATAGATCTTCAAAGCCCTGACAACATCCAAAGCCTTTGAAGCAATTGAGGAGTCAGTAGCCAGTGGCACCACAATAGGCTGGTTGATATGAAAAGCCAATAGGACTCGTCCGCAGTTCCTGCCTAAGGTTGTAAGTTCCGCCCTGTCTTCATGAAAGATCAGATAAGGGCTTTTACAAGATAAAGCAACCAATTCCGACAAGTGTCGACCAGCAGCCAAAGCCAACAAAGTGACCGCCTTCCACGTGAGAAACTTGATGTCAGCCTCCATTAGAGGCTCAAACCAAGCTGATTGTAGGAACTGCAACATCACATCTAGATCCCACAAAAGGGAGGTTGGATGTGTAGAATCCCTTTCAAAAAGGTCTGAACCTCAGGAAGGACAGCCAATTGCTTTTGAAAGAAGATGGACAAGGCAGAGATTTGGACCTTGATGGAGCCCAATCTCAAGCCCATATCTACTCCTGCTTGCAGGAGAAGGAGAAAACGTCCCAGTTGAAAATCCACCACAGGAAATTTTCTGGATTCACACCAGGAAACATATTTTTTCCAAATACGGTGGTAATGTTTAGACATTACCCCCTTCCCAGCCTGAATCAGGGTAGGAATAACCTTGCTCGGGATACCTTTCCGAGCTAAGATCTGGCATTCAACAGCCAAGCTGTCAAATGTAGCCGTGGTAAGTCTTGATAGGCGAACGGCCCCTACAGCAGCAGATCCTCCCGAAGAGGCAAGGGCCTTGAATCTTCCAGAAGAAGATCCAGCAGATCCGCATACCAAGCCCTTCGTGGCCAGTCCGGAGCAATGAGGATTGCCAGAACCCTTGTTCTTCTTACCAGCTGAAGAACCCTTGGGATCAGAGGAAGTGGAGGGAACACATACACTGACGGGAACACCCACGGTGCTACCAGTGCGTCCACCGCCACTGCCTGAGGGTCTCTCGACCTGGAACACTACCTCCCCAGCTTCTTGTTGAGGCGGGAGGCCATCATGTCTATGTAAGGAACCCTCCACCAAGCGGTTACTTCCTCGAACACCTCCGGATGGAGGCCCCACTCCCCTGGATGGAGATCGTGTCTGCTGAGGAAGTCTGCTTCCCAGTTGTCTACTCCCGGAATGAAGATAGCCGACATCGCTACAGCATGCCTTTCTGCCCAGAGAAAGATTTTTGACACCTCTGACGTTGCAGCCCTGCTCTTCGTTCCGCCCTGTCGGTTTATGTAGGCCACAGTGGTCACGTTGTCAGACTGTACCTGAACAGCCGATCTTGTAGCAGATGTGCTGCTTGCAGGAGGGCGTTGTAAACGGCCCTTAGCTCCAGGATGTTTATCGGGAGAAGGGATTCTTGAAACGACCACTTTCCTTGAAAGGTTTCCCCCAGAGCGACAGCTCCTCAACCTCTTAGACTTTCATCTGTGGTTAAGAGGATCCAGTTCTGAATTCCGAACCTTCGGCCTTCCAGAAGGTGTGGAAGTTGTAGCCACCAGAAGAGTGAAATCCTTGCTTTCGGAGACAGGCGTATCCTCTTGTGCATGTGTAGGTGAGAGCCCGACCACTGGTCCAAGAGGTCCAGTTGAAATGGACGAGCGTGAAACCTGCTGTACTGCAGAGCCTCGTAGGCGTCAACCATCTTCCTCAGAAGGCGGATGCATTGATGAACCGACACCCGGGTAAGCCTTAAGACCTCCCGGACCATTGTTTGAATCACCAATGCCTTCTCTACCGGGAGAAACACCCTCTGCACCTCCGTGTCGAGGATCATTCCCAGGAAAGACAGCCTCCGTGTCGGCTCCAGATGAGACTTTGGAAGGTTCAGGATCCAACCGTGCTTCCTGAGCAGCTGTGTCGTGAGCGCGATCGCAGTAACCTCTCCCTGGGCGATGCCTTGATCAGGAGATCGTCCAGATAAGGAATTATGTTCACCCCCTGCTTGCGGAGAAGTACCATCATCTCCGCCATTACCTTGGTGAAAATCCTTGGTGCTGTGGAGAGGCCAAACGACAGCGCCTGGAACCGATAGTGGTCATCCAACAGCGCAAACCTGAGGTATGCCTGATGCGGTGACCAAATGGGGATGTGGAAGTAAGCATCATTGATGTCCAGAGACACCAGGAACTCCCCCTCCGTTAGCCCTGAGATGACAGCTCTCAGAGATTCCATCTTGAATTTGAACTCCCTGAGATAAGGGTTCAAAGACTTAGGGGTATATGCAATTCACGGCGAATCGCAGCAAATTATCGCCGTTTTTTAATTCGACAGGTGAATTCCGGCAGGTGGCTGCCGGAATTCACCATATTCAATGAAAAACGGATTCGACAGTCCCGTGGGCGAAAAACGGACGATTTGCCGGATTTTGCCGCGAATTAAAAAAACGGGAAAAACCCGGAAAAAAATGGCGTAGGGTCCCCCCTCCAAAGCATAACCAGCCTCGGGCTCTTCGAGCTGGTCCTGGTTTTAAAAATCCGGGGTCAAAATTGACAGCGGATCCCCCGTATTTTTAAAACCAGCACCGGGCTCTGCGCCTGATGCTGGAGTCAAAAAATACGGGGGACAAAACGAGTAGGGGTCCCCCGTATTTTATACACCAGCATCGGGCTCCACTAGCTGGACAGATAATGCCACAGCCGGGGGTCACTTTTATACAGTGCCCTGCGGCCGTGGCATTAAATATCCAACTAGTCACCCCTGGCCGGGGTACCCTGGGGGAGTGGGGACCCCTTCAATCAAAGGGTCCCCCCCCCAGCCACCCAAGGGCCAGGGGTGAAGCCCGAGGCTGTCCCCCCCATCCAAGGGCTGCGGATGGGAGGCTGATAGCCTTGAGAAAAATGTCTGACTATTGTTTTTTTCCAGTAGTACTACAAGACCCAGCAAGCCTCCCCCGCAAGCTGGTACTTGGAGAACCACAAGTACCAGCATGCGGGAGAAAAACGGGCCCGCTGGTACCTGTAGTACTACTGGAAAAAAAATACCCAACTAAAAACAGGACACACACACCGTGACAAGTACAACTTTATTACATACTGCCGACACACACATACTTACCTATGTTGACACGAAGCAGTCGGTCCTCTTCTCCAAGTAGAATCCACGGATACCTGAAAATAAAAGATAATTATACTCACCTTCCAGCGTCCAGAGATACATCCACGTCCAGAAAATAATCCAGGTACTTGGCCCAAAAAAAAAACGCAATGATCCGATCCTGCGGACTGAAAGGGGTCCCATATTGACACGAGACCCCTTTCCCCGAATGTGCCGGGACCCCACGTGACTCCTGTCACTGAGGTCCCTTCAGCCAATCAGGAAGCGCTACTACGTGGCGCTCACCTGATTGGCTGTGCGCTGTCTGTGCTGTGACAGCGCATCGCAAAGCCTCTTCATTATATTCAATGGTGGGAACTTTGCCGTCAGCGGGGGGGTTACTCGCGGTCAGCCGCTGACCGGCGGGTGACCCCACCGCTAACCGCAAGGTTCCCACCATTGAATATAATGGAGAGGCTTTGCGATGCGCTGTCTGAGCTCAGAGCCAATCAGCAGAGTGCAAGGACGTTGCACTCGCTGATTGGCTGAAGAGACCTTTCAGTGACAGCTGTCACGTAGAGGTCTCTGCATTCGGGGAAAGGGGTCTCATGTGTCAACATGGGACCCCTTTCAGTCCGCTGGCACGGGTTTTTGCGTTTTGTTATTTTGCCAAGTACCTGGATTATACTCTGGACGTGGATTTATCTCTGGACGCTGGAAGGTGAGTATAATTTTTTAACAGGTACCCTCGGATCGTCGGAGACTGTGGCAGTCGGCGTGTCAACATAGGTAAGTATGTGTGTGTCGGCAGTATGTAATAAAGTTGTACTTGTCAAGATGTGTGTGTCCTGTTTTTATTTGGGTATTTTTTTTTCAGTAGTACTACAGGTACCAGCGGGCCCGTTTTTCTCCCGCATGCTGGTACTTGTGGTTCTCCAAGTACCAGCTTGCGGGGGGAGGCTTGCTGGGACTTGTAGTACTACTGTAAAAAACAATATTCAGACATTTTTCTCAAGGCTATCAGCCTCCCATCCGCAGCCCTTGGATGGGGGGGGGGGGGGGGGGGGACAGCCTCGGGCTTCATCCCTGGCCCTTGGGTGGCTGGGGGGGGGACCCCTTGATTGAAGGGGTCCCCACTCCCCCAGGGTACCCCGGCCAGGGGTGACTAGTTGGATATTTAATGCCACGGCCGCAGGGCGCTGCATAAAAGTGACCCCCGGCTGTGGCATTATCTGTCCAGCTAGTGGAGCCCGATGCTGGTGTATAAAATACGGGGGACCCCTACTCTTTTTGTCCCTCATATTTTTTGCACCAGCATCAGGCGCAGAGCCCGGTGCTGGTTTTAAAAATACGGGGGATCCCCTGTCAAATTTTTCCCCGCATTTTTAGAACCAGGACCAGCTCGAAGAGCCCGAGGCTGGTTATGCTTTGGAGGGGGGACCCCACGCCATTTTTTTCCTTGATTTTACCGTTCCAGCTATAAAAAAAAATAATTTTTTTTTTAAATATATATATAATACTTGTGCCTCCAAAAAAGACAAACCAAGTACCTAATCCCTTCTAATATAAATAGATATGCTATTACCAAAAAAAAAAACCACCAAAAAACACGTTTTAAATTTTTTTTATTGGTTTGACCCTCCAAAGTGTGGCGGATTGAAAATGACGAATTTACTGTCTAAAAGCACTGTTGTCGAATTTCCAAACTTGAATTGAATAGACTTTGGTCGAATTGCAGCATGTGTATCATTGCAAAAAAGTCGAATTTGTCAAAAGTCGAATTTCAAAAAGTCGAATTTTGAAAGTCCGTTTTTTTGTCGGAAAGTACTGAATGGCATTGTCGATTTTTTTTTTTTTTTGGAGAAAAATTCCCGAAATTCGACAATTTCGGGAATTCGACCGCAATTGCATATACCCCTAAGTTCATAATAGGCCGTTCCGAACCATCCGTTTTTCGGTACCACGAAAAGGTTTGAATAATTACCCTTGTTCCACTGCTAAGGCGGAACCGGAACGACGACTTCCGACACCAATTTTCTGATGGCCTCCAGAAGAATGGCTTTGTCCGCCAGCAGAACTGGTAAGCCTGACTTGAAGAAACGGTGAGGCGGGGGATCTTGAAACTCCAGTCTGTACCCCCTGGACACTATATCCAGGACCCAGGGGTCCAGACCAGACGACACCCAGACGTGGCTGGACTGTCGGAGTCTCGCCCCCACATGACCGTCCTCCAGGCCCAGCCGTCCACCGTCATGCGGAGGCCTTAGTGGCATCAGAAGCGGGCTTCTGGGAACCTGCGGGTGCAGGTTTCTTTCCTTTTGCACGACCACCGCTGAAGAAGGTGTTCAAAGGCTTGTTTTTTCTTTGCCTCGTGGGCCGAAAGTACTGTGACGCGGCTGGTGTAAAAGGCTTCTTCGTAGCCGGTGCAGCTGAGGGAAGAAAAATAAGATTTTACTTACCGGTAAATCTATTTCTCGTAGTCCGTAGTGGATGCTGGGGACTCCGTAAGGACCATGGGGATAGACGGGCTCTGCAGGAGACATGGGCACTTTAAGAAAGAATTTAGGTTCTGGTGTGCACTGGCTCCTCCCTCTATGCCCCTCCTCCAGACCTCAGTTAGAGAAACTGTGCCCAGAAGAGCTGACCGTACAAGGAAAGGATTTTGGTAATCCAGGGCAAGATTCATACCAGCCACACCAATCACACCGTATAACAAGTGATAACAACCAGTTAACAGTATGACAAATAACAGAGCATCCGGTCAAACCCTGATGCAACCATAACTTAACCCTTATTGAGGCAATAACTATATACAAGTATTGCAGAAGAAGTCCGCACTTGGGACGGGCGACCAGCATCCACTACGGACTACGAGAAATAGATTTACTGGTAAGTAAAATCTTATTTTCTCTAATGTCCTAGTGGATGCTGGGGACTCCGTAAGGACCATAGGGATTATACCAAAGCTCCCAAACGGGCGGGATAGTGCGGATGACTCTGCAGCACCGATTGAGCAAACACAAGGTCCTCCTCAGCCAGGGTATTAAACTTGTAGAACTTTGCAAAAGTGTTTGAACCTGACCAAGTAGCCGCTCGGCAAAGCTGTAATGCCGAAACCCCACGGGCAGCCGCCCAAGAAGAACCCACCTTCCTAGTGGAATGGGCCTTAACTGATTTCGGGAGCGGCAATCCAGCCGCAGAATGAGCCTGCTGAATCGTGTTACAGATCCAGCGAGCAATAGTTTGCTTTGAAGCAGGAGCACCAAGCTTGTTGGAAGCATACAGGATAAACAAAGACTCTGTTTTCCTGACCCTAGCCGTTCTGGCTACATAAACCTTCAAAGCCCTGACCACATCAAGTAACTCGGAATCCTCCATGTCAGTAGTAGCCACAGGCACCACAATAGGTTGGTTTATATGAAAAGATGAAACCACTTTCGGCAGAAATTGTGTACGGGTCCGCAATTCTGCTCTATCCGCATGGAAAACCAGATAGGGGCTTTTATGTGACAAAGCCGCCAACTCTGACACACGCCTAGCCGAAGCCCAGGCTAATAGCATGACCACCTTCCACGTGAGATATTTAAACTCCACCATTTTGAGTGGTTCAAACCAGTGGGATATCAGGAAACTCAACACCACGTTAAGATCCCAAGGTGCCACTGGAGGCACAAAAGGGGGCTGAATATGCAGCACTCCCTTTACAAACGTCTGAACTTCAGGTAGAGAAGCCAACTCCTTTTGAAAGAAAATGGATAGGGCCGAAATCTGGACCTTAATGGAACCCAATTTTAGGCCCAAATTCACTCCGGACTGTAGGAAGTGAAAGAAACGGCCCAGCTGGAACTCCTCCGTAGGAGCATTCCTGGCCTCACACCAAGCAACATATTTTCGCCATATACGGTGATAATGTTGAGCGGTCACGTCCTTCCCAGCCTTTATCAGCGTAGGAATGACCTCATCCGGAATGCCTTTCTCTGCTAGGATCCAGCGTTCAACCGCCATGCCATCAAAAGCAGCCGCAATAAGTCTTGGAACAGACAGGGCCCCTGTTGCAACAAGTCCTGTCTTAGAGGAAAAGGCCACGGGTCCTCTGTGAGCATTTCCTGCAGATCTGCATACCAAGTCCTTCGTGGCCAATCTGGAACAATGAGTATTGTTCTCACTCCTCTTTTTCTTATTATCCTCAGCACCTTGGGTATGAGAGGAAGAGGAGGAAATACATAGATAGACTGGAACACCCACGGTGTCACCAGGGCGTCTACAGCTATCGCCTGAGGGTCGCAATACCTCTGTAGCTTTTTGTTGAGGCGGGATGCCATCATGTCCACCTGTGGCAGTTCCCACCGACTTGTAATCTGCGCGAAGACTTCCTGATGAAGTCCCCACTCTCCCGGGTGGAGGTCGTGTCTGCTGAGGAAGTCTGCTTCCCAGTTGTCCACTCCCGGGATGAACACTGCTGACAGTGCGCTTACGTGATTCTCCGCCCAGCGAAGAATTCTGGTGGCTTCCGCCATCGCCACTCTGCTCCTTGTGCCGCCTTGGCGGTTTACATGAGCCACTGCGGTGATGTTGTCTGACTGAATCAGAACCGGGTGATCGCGAAGCAGGGTCTCCGCTTGACGTAGGGCGTTGTATATGGCCCCTAGTTCCAGGATGTTGATGTGAAGGCAAGTCTCTTCACTTGACCACAGACCTTGGAAATTTCTTCCCTGTGTGACTGCACCCCAACCTCAGAGGCTTGCGTCCGTGGTCACCAGGACCCAGTCCTGAATGCCGAATCTGTGGCCCTCGAGAAGGTGAGTGCTCTGCAGCCACCACAGGAGTGACACCCTAGCCCTGGGGGATAGGGTGATTAACCGATGCATCTGAAGATGTGACCCGGACCACTTGTCCAGTAAGTCCCATTGAAAGGTCCTCGCACGGAACCTGCCGAAGGGTATGGCCTCGTATGATGCCACCATCTTTCCCAGGACACGAGTGCAGTGATGCACTGACACCTGTTTTGGTTTTAATAGGTTCATGACCAGTGTCATGAGTTCCTGAGCTTTCTCCATCGGGAGATAAACCCTTTTCTGGTCTGTGTCTAGAATCATCCCAAGGAAAGGCAGATGAGTCGTAGGAACCAACTGCGACTTTGGAATATTTAGAATCCAGCCGTGTTGCCGTAACACTTCCAGAGAAAGTGCTACGCTGATCAGCAACTGCTCTCTTGATCTCGCTTTTATGAGGAGATCGTCCAAGTATGGGATAATTTTGACTCCTTGCTTCCGCAGGAGTACCATCATTTCCGCCATTACCTTGGTAAATATTCTCGGTGCCGTGGAGAGACCAAACGTCAACGTCTGAAATTGGTAATGACAATCCTGTACCACAAATCTGAGGTACGCCTGATGAGGTGGATAAATGGGGACATGAAGGTATGCATCCTTTATGTCCAGAGACACCATAAAATCCCCCCCTTCCAGGCTTGCGATGACCGCTCTCAGCGATTCCATCTTGAACTTGAACCTTTTCAGGTATATGTTCAGGGATTTTAAATTCAATATGGGTCTGACCGAACCGTCCGGTTTCGGGACTACAAACATGGTCGAATAATAACCCCTTCCCTGCTGAAGGAGGGGAACCTTGACCACCACCTGTTGAAGATACAAATTGTGAATTGCAGTTAACACTATTTCCCTCTCGTGGGGGGAAGCTGGCAGGGCCGATTTGAGGTATTGGTGAGGGGGCATCTCCTCGAATTCCAGCTTGTATCCCTGAGACACAATATCTATTGCCCAGGGATCCAACTGGGAGTGAACCCACTTGTGGCTGAAATTTCGAAGACGTGCACCCACCGGGCCTAGCTCCGCATGTGGAGCCCCAGCGTCATGCGGTGGATTTTGTAGAGGCCGGGGAGGACTTCTGTTCCTGGGAACTAGCTGTGTTGTGCAGCTTCTTTCCTCTGCCCCTGCCAAGAAAGGACGCACCTCGGACTTTCTTGTTTCTTTGTGAACGAAAGGACTGCATTTGAGAATACGGTGCTCTCTTAGGCTGTGAGGAAACTTATGGCAAAAAATTTGACTTTCCAGCAGTAGCTGTGGAGACCAGGTCCGAGAGACCCTCCCCAAACAATTCCTCACCCTTGTAAGGTGAAACCTCCATATGCCTTTTTGAGTCGGCATCACCTGTCCATTGCCGAGTCCACAGCACCCTTCTGGCAGAAATTGACATAGCATTTATTCTAGAACCCAGTAGACTAATGTCTCTTTGAGCATCTCTCATATAAAGGACAGCGTCTTTAATATGCCCCAGGGTCAATAATACAGTATCCCTATCTAGGGTATCCAACTCCTCTGATAAGGTATCAGTCCATGCCGCTACTGCACTACAGACCCAGGCCGAAGCGATTGCCGGTCTGAGCAAGGTACCTGAATGTGTATAAATGGACTTCAGGGTACCCTTCTGTTTGCGATCAGCAGCATCCTTGAGGGTAGCCGTATCCTGAGACGGCAGGGCTACCTGTTTGGATAAGCGTGTTAAAGCTTTGTCCACCCTAGGGGAGGATTCCCATCGTAACCTGTCCGTTGGCGGGAAAGGATACGCCATAAGAATCCGTTTGGAAATCTGCATTTTTTTATCTGGAGATTCCCAAGCTTTTTCACATAACTCATTCAGTTCGTGTGAAGGGGGAAAAGTTACCTCAGGTTTCTTTCCCTTATACATATAAACCCTTGTGTCAGGGACAGGGTTTCCTCTGTGATGTGCAAAACATCCTTAATTGCTATAATCATATATCGGAGTGATTTAGCCAACTTTGGCTGTAACTTTGCATCATCATCATCGACACTGGAGTCAGAATCCATGTCGGTATCTGTGTCAACAATTTGGGATAGTGGGCGCTTCTGAGACCCTGACGGCCTCTGCGACGGGTTGGGACCCTGACTGTCCTAAGGCTTCAGCTTTATCTAACCTCTTATGCAAGGAATTAACATTATCATTTAAAACCTTCCACATATCCATCCAATCAGGTGTCGGCGCCGTCGGCTGAGACACCAAATTCATTTGCTCCTGCTCTGCTTCCACATAGCCTTCCTCATCAGACATGTCGACACAAGCGTACCGACACACCACACACACAGGGAATGCCCTTTTTGAAGACAGTTCCCCCACAAGGCCCTTTGGAGAGACAGAGTATGCCAGCACACACCCCAGCGCTATAACCCAGTAATAACACAGTAACTTAATGTTAACCCAGTAGCTGCTGTTTATAATAAGAATTTACTTACCGATAATTCTATTTCTCGTAGTCCGTAGTGGATGCTGGGGACTCCGTCAGGACCATGGGGAATAGCGGCTCCGCAGGAGACAGGGCACAAAAATAAAGCTTTAGGATTAGGTGGTGTGTACTGGCTCCTCCCCCTATGACCCTCCTCCAAGCCTCAGTTAGGATACTGTGCCCGGACGAGCGTACACAATAAGGAAGGATATTGAATCCCGGGTAAGACTCATACCAGCCACACCAATCACACCGTATAACTTGTGATCTGAACCCAGTTAACAGTATGACAAACGTAGGAGCCTCTGAATAGACGGCTCACAACAATAACAACCCGAATTTGTTTGTAACAATAACTATGTACAAGTATTGCAGACAATCCGCACTTGGGATGGGCGCCCAGCATCCACTACGGACTACGAGAAATAGAATTATCGGTAAGTAAATTCTTATTTTCTCTAACATCCTAAGTGGATGCTGGGGACTCCGTCAGGACCATGGGGATTATACCAAAGCTCCCAAACGGGCGGGAGAGTGCGGATGACTCTGCAGCACCGAATGAGAGAACTCAAGGTCCTCCTCAGCCAGGGTATCAAATTTGTAGAATTTTGCAAACGTGTTTGCCCCTGACCAAGTAGCAGCTCGGCAGAGTTGTAATGCCGAGACCCCCCGGGCAGCCGCCCAGGATGAGCCCACTTTCCTTGTGGAATGGGCTTTGACAGATTTAGGTTGTGGCAAGCCTGCCACAGAATGTGCAAGTTGAATTGTGCTACAAATCCAACGAGCAATCGTCTGCTTAGAAGCAGGAGCACCCATCTTGTTGGGTGCATACAATATAAACAGTGAGTCAGACTTTCTGACTCCCGCCGTTCTTGAAATATATATTTTCAATGCCCGGACCACGTCCAACAACTTGGAATCCTCCAAATCGTTAGTAGCCGCAGGCACCACAATAGGCTGGTTCAGGTGAAACGCTGACACCACCTTAGGCAGAAAATGAGGACGCGTCCGCAGTTCTGCCCTGTCCGTATGGAAAATCAGATATGGGCTCTTATATGATAAAGCCGCCAATTCTGATACTCTCCTGGCTGAAGCCAGGGCCAGTAGCATGGTTACTTTCCATGTAAGATACTTCAACTCCACCGATTTGAGCGGCTCAAACCAATGGAATTTGAGAAAATCCAAGACTACATTAAGATCCCACGGTGCCACTGGGGGCACAACCGGGGGCTGTATATGTAGTACTCCTTTTACAAAAGTCTGGACTTCAGAAACTGAAGCCAATTCTTTCTGGAAGAAAATCGACAGGGCCGAAATTTGAACCTTAATGGACCCCAATTTGAGGCCCATAGACAATCCTGTTTGCAGGAAATGTAGGAATCGACCCAGTTGAAATTCCTCCGTGCGGGCCTTCCTGGCCTCACACCACGCAACATATTTTCTCCAAATGCGGTGATAATGTTGTGCAGTCACCTCCTTCCTGGCTTTTACCAGTGTAGGAATGACCTCTTCCGGAATGCCTTTTTCCCTTAGAATTCGGCGTTCAACCGCCATGCCGTCAAACGCAGCCGCGGTAAGTCTTGGAATAGACACGGTCCCTGCTGAAGCAGGTCCCGTCTTAGAGGTAGAGGCCACGGATCCTCCGTGAGCATCTCTTGAAGTTCCGGGTACCAAGTTCTTCTTGGCCAATCCGGAGCCACTAGTATCGTTCTTACTCCCTTTTGCCGTATAATTCTCAGTACTTTTGGTATGAGAGGCAGAGGAGGGAACACATACACTGACTGGAACACCCACGGTGTTACCAGAGCGCCCACAGCTATTGCCTGAGGGTCTCTTGACCTGGCGCAATACCTGTCCAGTTTTTTGTTGAGGCGGGACGCCATCATATCCACCATTGGTTTTTCCCAACGGTTCACAATCATGTGGAAGACTTCTGGATGAAGTCCCCACTGTCCCGGGTGTAGATCGTGTCTGCTGAGGAAGTCTGCTTCCCAGTTGTCCACTCCCGGAATGAATACTGCTGACAGTGCTATCACATGATCTTCCGCCCAGCGAAGAATCCTTGCAGCTTCTGCCATTGCTGTCCTGCTTCTTGTGCCGCCCTGTCTGTTTACGTGGGCGACTGCCGTGATGTTGTCCGACTGGATCAACACCGGCTGACCCTGAAGCAGGGGTTTTGCCAGACTTAGAGCATTGTAAATCGCTCTTAGCTCCAGTATATTTATGTGAAGAGACATCTCCAGGCTTGACCATACTCCCTGGAAGTTTCTTCCCTGTGTGACCGCTCCCCAGCCTCTCAGACTGGCATCCGTGGTCACCAGGACCCAGTCCTGTATGCCGAATCTGCGGCCCTCTAACAGATGAGCACTCTGCAACCACCACAGAAGAGACACCCTTGTCCGTGGCGATAAGGTTATCCGCTGATGCGTCTGCAGATGTGATCCGGACCATTTGTCCAGCAGATCCCACTGAAAAGTTCGTGCGTGGAATCTGCCGAATGGAATCGCTTCGTAAGAAGCCACCATCTTTCCCAGGACTCTTGTGCATTGATGCACAGACACTTTCCCTGGTTTTAGGAGGTTCCTGACAAGTTCGGATAACTCCCTGGCTTTCTCCTCCGGAAGAAACACCTTTTTCTGAACCGTGTCCAGAATCATTCCCAGGAACAGCAGACGTGTCGTCGGGGTCTACTGAGATTTTGGAAAATTCAGAATCCACCCGTGTTGTTGCAGCACTAGTTGGGTTAGTGCTACTCCGTCCTCCAGCTGTTCTCTGGACCTTGCCCTTATCAGGAGATCGTCCAAGTAAGGGATAATTAATACGCCTCTTCTTCGCAGAAGAATCATCATTTCGGCCATTACCTTGGTAAAGACCCGAGGTGCCGTGGACAATCCAAACGGCAGCGTCTGAAACTGATAATGACAGTTTTGCACCACGAACCTGAGGTACCCTTGATGTGAAGGGCAAATTGGGACATGCAGGTAAGCATCCTTTATGTCCAGGGACACCATAAAGTCCCCTTCTTCCAGATTCGCTATCACTGCTCTGAGTGACTCCATCTTGAACTTGAATTTTTGTATGTACAGGTTCAAAGATTTCAGATTTAGAATAGGTCTTACCGAGCCGTCCGGCTTCGGTACCACAAATAGCGTGGAGTAATACCCCTTTTCCTGTTGTAGGAGGGGTACCTTGACTATCACCTGCTGAGAAAACAGCTTGTGAATGGCTTCCAATACCGTCGCCCTGTCTGAGGGAGACGTTGGCAAAGCAGACTTTAGGAACCGGCGAGGGGGAGACTTCTCGAATTCCAACCTGTAACCCTGAGATACTACCTGCAGAATCCAGGGGTCCACCTGTGAGCAAGCCCACTGTGCGCTGAAATTCTTGAGTCGACCCCCCACCGCTCCCGAGTCCGCTTGTAAGGCCCCAGCGTCATGCTGAGGGCTTTGCAGAACCCTGGGAGGGCTTCTGTTCCTGGGCAGGGGCTGCTTGCTGCCCTCTCTTACCCCTTCCTCTGCCCCGAGGCAGATATGACTGTCCTTTTGTCCGCTTGTTCTTATAGGACCGAAAGGACTGCGGCTGAAAAGACGGTGTCTTTTTCTGTTGGGAGGGGGTCTGAGGTAAAAAGGTGGATTTTCCGGCAGTTGCCGTGGCCACCAGATCCGATAGACCGACGCCAAATAATTCCTCCCCTTTATACGGCAATACTTCCATATGTCGTTTGGAAACCGCATCACCTGACCACTGTCGCGTCCATAAACTCCTTCTGGCAGATATGGACATCGCATTTACTCTCGATGCCAGAGTGCAAATATCTCTCTGAGCATCTCGCATATAAAGGAAAGCATCCTTTAATTGCTCTATAGTCAATAAAATACTGTCCCTATCCAGGGTATCAATATTTTCAGTCAGGGAATCCAACCAGACGACCCCAGCACTGCACATCCAGGCTGAGGCGATGGCTGGTCGCAGTATAACACCAGTATGTGTGTATATACTTTTTAGGGTAGTTTCCAGTCTCCTATCAGCTGGATCCCTGAGGGCGGCCGTATCAGGAGACGGTAACGCCACTTGTTTTGATAAGCGTGTGAGCGCCTTATCCACCCTAGGGGGTGTTTCCCAGCGCGCCCTAACCTCTGGCGGGAAAGGGTATAATGCTAATAACTTTTTTGAAATTAGCACTTTTCTATCTGGGTTAACCCACGCTTCATCACATACATCATTTAATTCCTCTGATTCAGGAAAAACTACAGGTAGTTTTTTCACCCCCCACATAATACCCCTTTTTGTGGTACTTGCAGTATCAGAGATATGCAAAGCCTCCTTCATTGCCATGATCATATAACGTGTGGCCCTACTTGAAAATACGTTTGTTTCATCACCGTCGACACTAGATTCAGTGTCTGTGTCTGGGTCTGTGTCGACCGACTGAGGTAAAGGGCGCTTTACAGCCCCTGACGGTGTCTGAGACGCCTGGGCAGGTACTAACTGGTTTGCCGGCCATCTCATGTCGTCAACTGATTTTTGTAATGTGCTGACATTATCACGTAATTCCATAAACAAAGCCATCCATTCCGGTGTCGACTCCCTGGGGGGTGACATCACCATTATCGGCAATTGCTCTGCCTCCACACCAACATCGTCCTCATACATGTCGACACACACGTACCGACACACAGCAGACACACAGGGAATGCTCTAATCGAAGACAGGACCCCACTAGCCCTTTGGGGAGACAGAGGGAGAGTTTGCCAGCACACACCCAAGCGCTATAATATATATGGGAACAACCTTATATAAGTGTTGTTCCTTATAGCAGCTTAAATATATCAAAATATCGCCAAAAAATGCCCCCCCTCTCTGTTTTACCCTGTTTCTGTAGTGCAGTGCAGGGGAGAGTCCTGGGAGCCTTCCTCACAGCGGAGCTGAGCAGGAAAATGGCGCTGTGTGCTGAGGAGAATAAGCCCCGCCCCCTATTTCGGCGGGCTTTTCTCCCGGAGTTTTAGATATCTGGCATGGGTTAAATACATACATATAGCCTCAATGGCTATATGTGATGTATTCTTTTGCCATAAAGGTATTAAATATTGCTGCCCAGGGCGCCCCCAGCAGCGCCCTGCACCCTCCGTGACCGCTTGGTGTGAAGTGTGTGACAACAATGGCGCACAGCTGCAGTGCTGTGCGCTACCTTCATGAAGACTGAAGAGCCTTCTGCCGCCTGTTTCCGGACCTTCAATCTTCAGCATCTGTAAGGGGGGTCGGCGGCGCGGCTCCGGGACGAACCCCAGGGTGAGACCTGTGTTCCGACTCCCTCTGGAGCTAATGGTGTCCAGTAGCCTAAGAATCCAATCCATCCTGCACGCAGGTGAGTTGAAATTCTCTCCCCTAAGTCCCTCGATGCAGTGAGCCTGTTGCCAGCAGGACTCACTGAAAATAAAAAAACCTTAAAAACTTTTTCTAAGCAGCTCTTTAGGAGAGCCACCTAGATTGCACCCTGCTCGGACGGGCACAAAAACCTAACTGAGGCTTGGAGGAGGGTCATAGGGGGAGGAGCCAGTACACACCACCTAATCCTAAAGCTTTATTTTTGTGCCCTGTCTCCTGCGGAGCCGCTATTCCCCATGGTCCTGACGGAGTCCCCAGCATCCACTTAGGACGTTAGAGAAATTGTGTTTTTGCGCCTAATTTATGTGCCCCCCCTCTCTTTTTACCCTCTTCTACCGTGAATCTGCAGGGAAGAGCCTGGGGAGCTTCCTCTCAGCGGAGCGGTGGAGAAAAAATGGCTCTGGTGAGTGCTGAGGAAGAAGCCCCGCCCCCTCGACGGCAGGCTTCTGTCCTGCTTAAATATGCATTTTCTTGGCGGGGGCTCATACATATATATACAGTGCCCAACTGTATATATGTTTACTTTTGCCAAAAAGAGGATTCAAATGCTGCCCAGGGCGCCCCCCCCTGCGCCCAGCACCCTTACAGTAACCGGAGTATGTGAGGTGTGTGGGAGCAATGGCGCACAGCTGCAGTGCTGTGCGTTACCTCAGTGAAGAACGGAGTCTTCTGCCGCCGATTTGAAGTCTTCTTGCTTCTCATACTCACCCGGCTTCTGTCTTCCGGCTCTGCGAGGGGGACGACGGCGCGGCTCTGGGATCGGACGGCAAGATCCTGCGTACGATCCATCTGGAGCTAATGGTGTCCAGTAGCCTAAGAAGCAGGACCTAGCTTCAGAGAGTAGGGCTGCTTCTCTCCCCTTTGTCCCACGATGCAGGGAGTCTGTTGCCAGCAGAGCTCCCTGAAAATAAAAAAACAAATACTCTCTCTCAGCGAACTCAGGAGAGCTCACTGAAAAGCACCCAGCTCGTCTGGGCACAGTATCAAACTGAGGTCTGGAGGAGGGGCATAGAGGGAGGAGCCAGTGCACACCAGAACCTACATTCTTTCTTAAAGTGCCCATGTCTCCTGCGGAGCCCGTCTATCCCCATGGTCCTTATGGAGTCCCCAGCATCCACTAGGACGTTAGAGAAAGTAGACTTATCCGCGGTAGCCGTGGCAATCCACGCATCCAGCGCCTCCCCAAAGAGAGCATGACCCGTGCAGGGTAGGCCCTCCACGCTCTTCTTGGATTCCGCAGACCATTGGCGCAGCCAGCAACCCCTGCGAGCCGAGACGGACATGGAGGAGATCCCCGCAGCCATGGAGCCCAGGTCCTTCATGGAATCCACTAGGAACCCTGCAGAATCCTGAATATGGCGTAAAAACATATCAACGTCATCTTTATCCAGCGTAGCAGATTCTTCCTGCATAGTGATAGACCACCTGGCAACAGCTTTTGCAATCCAAGCACAGGCTATAGTAGGCCTTAATATAGCCCCAGAAGCCGTGTACATGGATTTTAACGTAGCATCCACCTTGAGATCCACCGGGTCTTTCAACGCGGTAGATCCTGGTACCGGCAGCACCACCTGTTTGGACAGCCTAGATATAGAGGCATCGACCAACGGCGGGGACTCTTATTTTTTCCTATCTTCCACTGAGAAGGGAAAAGCAACCAAAACCCTCTTAGGGATCTGAAATTTCTTTTCTGGAGTTTCCCAGGCCTTTTCAAAGATAGCATTTAATTCTTTGGATGCCGGGAAGGTGAGGGTGGCTTCTTGTTTTCTGTAAAGAAGGCCCCCTCCACCTGTTCCGGAGCGGTGTCCGAAATGTGCAAAACATTTCTAACAGCCGCAATCATCACCTGTACCCCCTTGGCAAGTGATGCCGTTCCCCTCCACACATCCCCGTCACCATCTGCAGTGTCAGAGTCGGTGTCCGTGTCATCCTGCAACATTGCAAGTGCATGTTTCTGAGAATGAATCGCAGGGGACCCAGAGGAGGCAGTATCAGACCAAACAACCATAGAGGACTGGAGAACCTGAGTGGCGTGCTCAGTCCTAGCAACTCTATAAGAAATCTGGGAAATAGTCCCCCTCAGAGAAACTAACCATTCTAGCTCTCTAGCAGGGATCTGCGCTAAAACTGTGCAATCCTGATTACATGGAATGGAGTCCTCTTGTGAGGATATATCCTCTGCAGCATATGATACATTGTCCCTAGACATGTTACACCCCCCCCCACCCCACAAACACAGAGTTTCCCCCCAAAGAATGGCAGAGAGACACAGAGATTGGAGCCAACCACACACAGCGCTATTAAAAGGTATAGGGAGTCCCTAACCAGCGCCGACTGTGGGGGTCATTCAGAGTTGTTCGCTCGCTGCCGTTTTTAGCAGAATTGCGATCAGGCTAAAATCCGCCAGTTCTGTGCATGCGTATGGGCTGCAGGGTGCACGCGCTAAGTACTTTCACACAAAACTATGAAATTTTACACAGGGCCGAGCGACGCTTTTCAGTCGCTGTGCTGATCGGTGAGTGATTGACAGGAAGTGGGTGTTTCTGGGCGGAAAAATAAGAATTTACTTACCGATAATTCTATTTCTCATAGTCCGTAGTGGATGCTGGGAACTCCGTAAGGACCATGGGGAATAGCGGCTTCGCAGGAGACTGGGCACAAAAGTAAAAGCTTTATGACTAGCTGGTGTGCACTGGCTCCTCCCCCTATGACCCTCCTCCAAGCCTCAGTTAGGATACTGTGCCCGGACGAGCGTACATAATAAGGAAGGATCTTGAATCCCGGGTAAGACTCATACCAGCCACACCAATCAGACCGTACAACTTGTGATCTGAACCCAGTTAACAGTATGACAAACGTAGGAGCCTCTGAAAAGATGGCTCACAACAATAAACAACCCGATTTTTTTGTAACAATAACTATATACAAGTATTGCAGACAATCCGCACTTGGGATGGGCGCCCAGCATCCACTACGGACTATGAGAAATAGAATTATCGGTAAGTAAATTCTTATTTTCTCTGACGTCCTAGAGGATGCTGGGAACTCCGTAAGGACCATGGGGATTATACCAAAGCTCCCAAACGGGCGGGAGAGTGCGGATGACTCTGCAGCACCGAATGAGAGAACTCCAGGTCCTCCTCAGCCAGGGTATCGAATTTGTAAAATTTAGCAAACGTGTTTGCCCCTAACCAAGTAGCTGCTCGGCAAAGTTGTAAAGCCGAGACCCCTCGGGCAGCCGCCCAAGATGAGCCCACTTTCCTTGTGGAATGGGCTTTTACAGATTTTGGCTGTGGCAGGCCTGCCACAGAATGTGCAAGCTGAATTGTACTACAAATCCAACGAGCAATCGTTTGCTTAGAAGCAGGAGCTCCCAGCTTGTTGGGTGCATACAGGATAAACAGCGAGTCAGATTTTCTGACTCCAGCCGTCCTGGAAACATATATTTTCAGGGCCCTGACTACGTCCAGCAACTTGGAGTCCTCCAAGTCCCTAGTAGCCGCAGGTACCACAATAGGCTGGTTCATGTGAAACGCTGAAACCACCTTAGGGAGAAATTGAGGGCGAGTCCTCAGTTCTGCCCTGTCTGAATGAAAAATTAGGTAAGGGCTTTTATATGATAAAGCCGCCAATTCTGAGACACGCCTGGCTGAAGCCAGGGCTAACAGCATGACCACTTTCCATGTGAGATATTTCAATTCCACAGTGGTGAGTGGTTCAAACCAATGTGATTTTAGGAGACTCAACACTACATTGAGATCCCAAGGTGCCACTGGAGGCACAAAAGGAGGCTGTATATGCAGTACCCCTTTGACAAACGTCTGAACTTCAGGCACTGAAGCCAGTTCTTTTTGGAAGAAGATTGACAGGGCCGAAATTTGAACCTTAATGGACCCTAATTTTAGGCCCATAGATAGTCCTGTTTGCAGGAAATGCAGGAAACGACCCAGTTGAAATTCCTCTGTAGGGGCCTTCTTGGCCTCACACCACGCAACATATTTCCGCCAAATGCGGTGATAATGTTTTGCGGTTACATCCTTTCTGGCCTTGACCAGGGTAGGGATGACTTCATCTGGAATGCCTTTTTCCTTCAGGATCCGGCGTTCAACCTCCATGCCGTCAAACGCAGCCGCGGTAAGTCTTGGAACAGACAAGGTCCCTGCTGGAGCAGGTCCTTTCTGAGAGGTAGAGGCCACGGGTCCTCCGTGAGCATCTCTTGAAGTTCCGGGTACCAAGTCCTTCTTGGCCAATCCGGAGCCACGAGTATAGTTCTTACTCCTCTCCTTCTTATGATTCTCAGTACTTTGGGTATGAGAGGCAGAGGAGGGAACACATACACTGACTGGTACACCTACGGTGTTACCAGAGCGTCCACCGCTATTGCCTGAGGGTCCCTTGACCTGGCGCAATATCTGTCTAGTTTCTTGTTGAGACGAGACGCCATCATGTCCACCTTTGGTTTTTCCCAACGGTTTACAATCACGTGGAAGACTTCTGGGTGAAGTCCCCACTCCCCCGGGTGGAGGTCGTGTCTGCTGAGGAAGTCTGCTTCCCAGTTGTCCACTCCCGGAATGAACACCGCTGACAGTGCTGTCACATGATTTTCCGCCCAGCGAAGAATTCTTGCAGCTTCTGCCATTGCCCTCCTGCTTCTTGTGCCGCCCTGTCTGTTTACGTGGGCGACTGCCGTGATGTTGTCCGATTGGATCAAAACCGACTGACCCTGAAGCAGAGGCCTTGCTTGACTTAGGGCATTGTAAATTGCCCTTAGTTCCAGGATATTTATGTGAAGAGACGTTTCCATGCTTGACCACAAGCCCTGGAAATTTCTTCCCTGTGTGACTGCTCCCCAGCCTCTCAGGCTGGCATCCGTGGTCACCAGAATCCAGTCCTGAATGCCGAATCAGCGGCCCTCTAGAAGATGAGCACTCTGCAACCACCACAGGAGAGACACCCTTGTCCTTGGAGATAGGGTTATCCGCTGATGCATCTGAAGATGCGATCCGGACCATTTGTCCAGCAGATCCCACTGAAACGTTTTTGCATGGAATCTTCCGAATGGAATCGCTTCGTAAGAAGCCACCATCTTTCCCAGGACCCTTGTGCATTGATGCACTGACACTTGTCCTGGTTTCAGGAGGTTCCTGAATAGCTCGGATAACTCCCTGGCCTTCTCCTCCGGGAGAAACACCTTTTTCTGGACTGTGTCCAGAATCATCCCTAGGAACAGTAGACGTGTTGTTGGAATCAGCTGCGATTTTGGAATATTTAGAATCCACCCGTGCTGACGTAGCACTACCTGAGATAGTGCTACTCCGACCTCTAACTGTTCCCTGGACCTTGCCCTTATCAGGAGATCGTCCAAGTAAGGGATAATTAAGACGCCTTTTCTTCGAAGAAGAATAATCATTTCGGCCATTACCTTGGTAAAGACCCGTGGTGCCGTGGACAATCCAAACGTCAGCGTCTGAAACTGATAATGACAGTTCTGTACCACAAACCTGAGGTACCCTTGGTGAGAAGGGTAGATTGGGACATGGAGATAAGCATCTTTGATGTCCAGAGACACCATATAGTCCCCTTCTTCCAGGTTCGCTATCACTGCTCTGAGTGATTCCATCTTGAATTTAAACCTTTTTATGTAAGTGTTCAATGATTTCAGATTTAAAATCGGTCTCACCGAGCCGTCCGGCTTCGGTACCACAAACAGCGTGGAATAATACCCCTTTCCCTGCTGTAGGAGGGGTACCTTGATTATCACCTGCTGGGAATACAGCTTGTGAATAGCTTCCAATACTGCCTCCCTGTCGGAGGGAGACGTTGGTAGAGCAGACTTCAGGAACCGGCGAGGGGGAGACGTCTCGAATTCCAATTTGTACCCCTGTGATACTACCTGCAGGATCCAGGGGTCCACGTGCGAGTGAGCCCACTGCGCGTTGAAATTTTTGAGACGGGCCCCCACCGTGCCTGAGTCCGCTTGTAAAGCCCCAGCATCATGCTGAAGACTTGGCAGAAGCGGGGGAGGGCTTCTGATCCTGGGAAGAGGCTGCTTGCTGCAGTCTTTTTCCCCTTCCTCTGCCCCGGGGCAGAAATGAGTGGCCTTTTGCCCGCTTGCCCTTATGGGGACGAAAGGACTGAGTTTGAAAAGACGGTGTCTTTTTCTGCTGAGAGGTGACCTGGGGTAAAAAGGTGGATTTCCCAGCCGTCGCCGTGGCCACCAGGTCCGATAGACCGACCCAAAAAAACTCCTCCCCTTTATACGGCAAAACTTCCATATGCCGTTTTGAATCCGCATCACCTGACCACTGTCGTGTCCATAAACTTCTTCTGGCAGAAATGGACAACGCACTTACTCTTGATGCCAGGGTGCAAATATCCCTCTGTGCATCTCGCATATATAGTAATGCATCCTTTAAATGCTCTATAGTCAATAATATACTGTCCCTATCCAGGGTATCAATATTTTCAGTCAGGGAATCCGACCAAGCCACTCCAGCGCTGCACATCCAGGCTGAGGCGATTGCTGGTCGTAGTATAACACCAGTATGTGTGTATATACCTTTTAGGATATTTTCCAGCTTTCTATCAGCTGGTTCCTTGAGGGCGGCCGTATCAGGAGACGGTAACGCCACTTGTTTTAATAAGCGTGTGAGCGCCTTATCTACCCTAGGGGGTGTTTCCCAATGCGCCCTAACCTCTGGCGGGAAAGGGTATAATGCCAATAATTTATTAGAAATCAGCAGTTTTTTATCGGGGGAAACCCACGCTTTGTCACACACCTCATTTAATTCATCTGATTCAGGAAAATCTATGGGTAGTTTTTTCACACCCCACATAATACCCTTTTTTGTGGTACTTGTAGTATCAGAAATGTTCAAAGCCTCCTTCATTGCCGTGATCATGTAACGTGTGGCCCTACTGGACATTACGTTTGTCTCGTCACCGTCGACACTGGAGTCAGTATCCGTGTCTGGGTCTGTGTCGACCATCTGAGGTAACGGGCGCTTTAGAGCCCCTGACGGTGTTTGAGACGCCTGGACAGGCACTAACTGATTTGCCGGCTGTCTCATGTCGTCAACAGTTTTTTGCAAAGTGCTGACACTGTCACGTAATTCCTTCCATACGACCATCCAGTCAGGTGTCGACTCCCTAGGGGGTGACATCACTATTACAGGCAATTGCTCCGCCTCCACATCATTTTCCTCCTCATACATGTCGACACAATCGTACCGACACACAGCACACACACAGGGAATGCTCTGATAGAGGACAGGACCCCACGAGCCCTTTGGGGAGACAGAGGGAGAGTTTGCCAGCACACACCAGAGCGCTATATATATGCAGGGATAACCTTATATAAGTGTTTCTCCCTTCTATAGCTGCTGTATATGTATTTTCTGCCAATTAGTGCCCCCCCTCTCTTGTTTTACCCTGATTCTGTAGCAGGACTGCAGGGGAGAGTCAGGGAGCCGTCCTTCCAGCGGAGCTGTGAGGGAAAATGGCGCTTGTGTGCTGAGGAGATAGGCTCCGCCCCCTTCTCGGCTGCCTTTTCTCCCGCTTTTTTTAGGAAAACTGGCAGGGGTTAAATGCATCCATATAGCCCAGGAGCTATATGTGAGGCATTTCTTTAGCCATATAAGGTTTAAAACATGTTTTATTGCGTCTCAGGGCGCTCCCCCCCAGCGCCCTGCACCCTCAGTGACAGGAGTGTGAAGTGTGCCGAGAGCAATGGCGCACAGCTGCAGTGCTGTGCGCTACCTTATTGAAGACAGGAACGTCTTCTGCCGCCGATTTTTCCGGACCTCTTCGCTCTTCTGGCTCTGTAAGGGGGCCGGCGGCGCGGCTCCAGGACCCATCCAGGCTGAACCTGTGATCGTCCCTCTGGAGCTAATGTCCAGTAGCCAAGAAGCCCAATCCACTCTGCATTCAGATGAGTTCGCTTCTTCTCCCCTTAGTCCCACGATGCAGTGAGCCTGTTGCCAGCAGGTCTCACTGAAAATAAAAAAACCTATTTAAAACTTTTACTCTAAGCAGCTCTGGAGAGCTACCTAGCATGCACCCTTCTCGGCCGGGCACAAAAATCTAACTGAGGCTTGGAGGAGGGTCATAGGGGGAGGAGCCAGTGCACACCAGCTAGTCATAAAGCTTTTACTTTTGTGCCCAGTCTCCTGCGGAGCCGCTATTCCCCATGGTCCTTACGGAGTTCCCAGCATCCACTAGGACGTCAGAGAAATTAGCGTTTTCCGGGAGTGTGCTAAAAAAAGGCAGGTGTGCCAGCCGAAAAACGCAGGAGTGGCTGGCCGAACGCAGGGCGTGTTTGTGACGTCAAACCAGGAACCAAACAGTCTGCAGTGATCGCAATCTAGGAGTAGGTCTGGAGCTACTCAGAAACTGCAGGGAAATATTTAATAGCAGAACTGCTAACCTTTCGTTAGCAATTCTGCTAAGCTAAGATACACTCCCAGAGGGCAGCGACCTAGCGTTTGCACTGCTGCTAAAATAAGAATTTACTTACCGATAATTCTATTTCTCGTAGTCCGTAGTGGATGCTGGGGCTTCCGTAAGGACCATGGGGAATAGCGGCTCCGCAGGAGACTGGGCACAAAAGTAAAAGCTTTAGACTAGCTGGTGTGCACTGGCTCCTCCCCCTATGACCCTCCTCCAAGCCTCAGTTAGGATACTGTGCCCGGACGAGCGTACATAATAAGGAAGGATTTTGAATCCCGGGTAAGACTCATACCAGCCACACCAATCACACCGTACAACCTGTGATCTGAACCCAGTTAACAGTATGATAAACGTAGGAGCCTCTGAAAAGATGGCTCACAACAATAAACAACCCGATTTTTTTGTAACAATAACTATATACAAGTATTGCAGACAATCCGCACTTGGGATGGGCGCCCAGCATCCACTACGGACTACGAGAAATAGAATTATCGGTAAGTAAATTCTTATTTTCTCTGACGTCCTAGTGGATGCTGGGACTTCCGTAAGGACCATGGGGATTATACCAAAGCTCCCAAACGGCGGGAGAGTGCGGATGACTCTGCAGCACCGAATGAGAGAACTCCAGGTCCTCCTCAGCCAGGGTATCAAATTTGTAGAATTTAGCAAACGTGTTTGCCCCTGACCAAGTAGCTGCTCGGCAAAGTTGTAAAGCCGAGACCCCTCGGGCAGCCGCCCAAGATGAGCCCACCTTCCTTGTGGAATGGGCTTTAACAGATTTTGGCTGTGGCAGGCCTGCCACAGAATGTGCAAGCTGAATTGTATTACAAATCCAACGAGCAATCGTCTGCTTAGAAGCAGGAGCACCCAGCTTGTTGGGTGCATACAGTATAAACAGCGAGTCAGATTTTCTGACTTCAGCCGTCCTGGAAACATATATTTTCAGGGCCCTGACTACGCCCAGCAACTTGGAGTCCTCCAAGTCCCTAGTAGCTGCAGGTACCACAATAGGTTGGTTCATGTGAAACGCTGAAACCACCTTAGGGAGAAATTGAGGACGAGTCCTCAATTCCGCCCTATCCGAATGAAATATCAGGTAAGGGCTTTTATAGGATAAAGCCGCCAATTCTGATACGCGCCTGGCTGAAGCCAGGGCTAACAGCATTTCCACTTTCCATGTGAGATATTTTAAATCCACTGTGGCAAGTGGTTCGAACCAATGTGATTTTAGGAATCCCAAAACCACATTGAGATCCTAGGGTGTTACTGGAGGCACAAAGGGAGGCTGTATATGCAGTACCCCCTTTACAAAAGTCTGGACTTCAGGAACTGAAGCCAGTTCCTTCTGGAAGAAGATCGACAGGGCCGAAATTTGAACCTTAATGGATCCTAATTTTAGGCTCATAGACAATCCTGCTTGCAGGAAATGTAGGAATCGACCCAGTTGAATTTCCTCCGTCAGGCCTTACTGGCCTCGCACCACGCAACATATTTTCGCCAATTGCGGTGATAATGTTTTTGCGGTTACATCCTTCCTGGCTTTAGATCAGGATATGGATGACTTCATCCGGAATGCCTTTTTTTTCTTCAGGATCCGGTGTTCAACCGGCATGCCGTCAAACGCAGCCACGGTAAATCTTGGAACAGACAGGGTCCTTGCTGGAGCAGGTCCCTTCTTAGAGGTAGAGGCCACGGATCCTCCGTGAGCATCTCTTGAAGTTCCGGTTACCAAGTCCTTCTTGGCCAATCCGGAGCCACGAATATAGTGCTTTCTCCTCTCCATCTTATCAATCTCAGTACCTTGGGTATGAGAGGCAGAGGAGGGAACACATACACTGACTGGTACACCCACGGTGTTACCAGAGCGTCTACAACTATTGCCTGAGGGTCTCTTGACCTGGCGCAATACCTGTCAAGTTTTTTAATCATGTGGACGACTTCTGGGTGAAGTCCCCACTCTCCCGGGTGGAGGTCGTGCTGAGGAAGTCTGCTTCCCAGTTGTCCACTCCCGGAATGAATACTGTTGACAGTGCTATCACATGATTTTCCGCCCAGCGAAGAATCCCTGCAGCTTCTGCCATTGCCCTCCTGCTTCTTGTGCCACCCTGTCTGTTTACGTGGGTGACTGCCATGATGTTGTCCGACTGGATCAACACCGGCTGACCTTGAAGCAGAGGTCTTGCTAAGCTTAGAGCATTGTAAATGGCCCTTAGCTTCAGGATATTTATGTGAAGTGATGTATCCAGGCTTGACCCTAAGCCCTGGATATTCCTTCCCTGTGTGACTGCTCCCCAGCCTCGCAGGCTGGCATCCGTGGTCACCAGGACCCAGTCCTGAATGCCGAATCTGCGGCCCTCTAGAAGATGAGCACTCTGCAACCACCACAGGATGGATACCCTTGTCCTTGGTGACAGGGTTATCCGCTGATGCATCTGAAAATGCGACCCGGACCATTTGTCCAGTAGGTTCCACTGGAAAGTTCTTGCGTGGAATCCAACGAATGGGATTGCTTCGTAGGAAGCCACCATTTTTACCCAGAACCCTTGTGCATTGATGCACTGAGACTTGGTTCGGTTTTAGGAGGTTCCTGACTAGCTCGGATAACTCCCTGGCTTTCTCTTCCGGGAGAAACACCTTTTTTTCTGGACTGTGTCCAGGATCATCCCTAGGAAACAGAAGACAAGTCGTCGGAACCAGCTGCGATTTTGGAATATTGAGAATCCAATCGTGCTGCCGCAACACTACCTGAGATAGTGCTACACCGACTTCCAACTGTTCCCTGGATCTTACCCTTATCAGGGAATCGTCCAAGTAAGGGATAACTAAAATTCCCTTCCTTCGAAGGGATATCATTTCGGCCATTACCTTGGTAAAGACCCGGGGTGCCGTGGACCATCCCTACGGCAGCGTCTGAACTGATAGTGACAGTTCTGTACCATAACCTGAGGTACCCTTGGTGAGAAGGGTAAATTTTGACATGAAGGTAAGCATCCTTGATGTCCCGAGACATCATGTAGTCCCCTTCTTCCAGGTTCGCAATCACTGCTCTGAGTGACTCAATCTTGATTTTGAACCTCTGTATGTAAGTGTTCAAAGATTTTTGATTTTAGATTTAGAATCGGTCTCACCTAGCCGTCTGGCTTCGGTACCACAATAGTGTGGAATAATACCCCGTTCCCTGTTGCAGGAGGGGTACCTTGATTATCACCTGCTGGGAATACAGCTTGTGAATGGCTTCCAAAACTGCCTCCCTGTCAGAGGGAGACGTCGGTAATGCCGACTTTTGAAAACGGCGAGGGGGAGACGTCTCGAATTCCAATATGTACCCCTGAGATATTACCTGAAGGATCCAGGGGTCTACTTGCGAGTGAGCCCACTGCGCACTGAAATTCATTGAGAACGGGCCCCCACCGTGCCTGAGCTTGTAAGGCCCTAGCGTCATACTGAGGGCTTGGCAGAGGCGGGAAAGGGTTTCTGTTCCTGGGAACTGGCTAATCTCTTCAGCCTTTTTCCTCTCCCTCTGTCACGAGCGGAAAAGAGGAACCTTTTGTCCGCTTGCCAACAAAGGACTGCGCCTGATAATACGGCGTCTTATTTTGAGAGGCGACCCGGGGTACAAACGTGGATTTCCCAGTTGTTGCCGTGGCCACCAGGTCTAAAAGACCGACCCCAAATGTCCCCTTTCAAAGGCAATACTTCCAAATGCCGTTTGGAATCCGCATCACCTGACCATTTTACTGGTAGAATTGGACAACGCACTTATACTTGATGCCAGTCGGCAAATATTCCGCTGTGCATCATGCATATATAGAAATGCATCTTTTAAATGCTCTATAGCAGGCATGTCCAAACTGCGGCCCTCCAGCTGTTGTGAAACTACACATCCCAGCATGCCCTGACACAGCTTTAGCATTCTCTGACAGCAAAACTGTGTCAGGGCATGCTGGGATATGTAGTTTCACAACAGCTGGAGGGCCGCAGTTTGGACATGCCTGCTCTATAGCAATAATATACTATCCTTATCTAGGATATCAATATTTCCAGTCAGGGAATCCGACCATGCCAACCCAGCACTGCACCTCCAGGCTGAGGCGATTGCTGGTCGCAGTATAACACCAGTATGTGTGTGAATACATTTTTGGATACCCTCCTGCTTTCTATCAGCAGGATCCTTAAGGGCGGCCATCTCATGAGAGGGTAGAGCCCTTGTTCTTACAAGCGTGTGAGCGCCTTATCCCCCCTAGGGGGTGTTTCCCAACGCACCCTAACCTCTGGCGGGAAAGGGTATACAGCCAATACTTTTTAAGAAATTATCAATTGTTATCGGGGGGAAACCCACGCATCATCACACACCTCATTTTATTTCTCAGATTCAGGAAAACTACAGGTAGTTTTTCCCTCACCGAACATAATACCCCTTTTTGGTGGTACTCGTATTATCAGAAATGTATAAAACATTTTCCATTGTCTCAATCATGAAACGTGTGGCCCTACTGGAAATCACGGTTGTCTCTTCACCGTCGACACAGGAGTCAGTATCCGTGTCGGCGTCTGTATCTGCCATCTGAGGTAACGGGCGCTTTAGAGCCCCTGACGGCCTATGAGACGTCTGGACAGGCACAAGCTGAGTAGCCGGCTGTCTCATGTCAACCACTGTTTTTGTTATACAGAGCTGACACTGTCACGTAATTTTCAACAGTACATCCACTCAGGTGTCGACCCCCTAGGGGGTGACATCACTGTTACAGACACTCTGCTCCGTCTCCACATCATTTTTCTCCTCATACATGTCGACACAAACGTACCGACACACAGCACACACACAGGGAATGCTCTGATAGAGGACAGGACCCCACGAGCCCTTTGGGGAGACAGAGGGAGAGTTTGCCAGCACACACCAGAGCGCTATATATATACAGGGATAACCTTATATAAGTGTTTCTCCCTTTATAGCTGCTGTTTTATATTTGCTGCCAATAGTGCCCCCCCCTCTCGTTTTACCCTGATTCTTGTAGCAGGACTGCAGGGGAGAGTCAGGGAGCCGTCCTTCCAGCGAAGCTGTGAAAGAAAATGGCGCTTGTGTGCTGAGGAGAAAGGCTCCGCCCCCTTCACGGCGGCCTTTTCTCCCGCTTTTTTCAGGAAAACTGGCAGGGGTTAAATGCATCCATATAGCCCAGGAGCTATATGTGATGCATTTCTTTAGCCATATAAGGTTTTTATAGTGTTTTATTGCGTCTCAGGGCGCTCCCCCCCCAGCGCCCTGCACCCTCAGTGACCGGAGTGTGAAGTGTGCTGAGAGCAATGGCGCACAGCTGCAGTGCTGTGCGCTACCTTATTTGAAGACAGGAACGTCTTCTGCCGCCGCTTTCTCCGGACCTCTTCACTCTTCTGGCTCTGTAAGGGGGCCGGCGGCGCGGCTCCGGAACCCATCCAGGCTGAACCTGTGATCGTCCCTCTGGAGCTAATGTCCAGTAGCCAAGAAGCCCAATCCACTCTGCACGCAGGTGAGTTCGCTTCTTCTCCCCTTAGTCCCACGATGCAGTGAGCCTGTTGCCAGCAGGTCTCACTGAAAATAAAAAAACCTATTTAAACTTTTACTTCTAAGCAGCTCAGGAGAGCCACCTAGCCTGCACCCTTATCGTTCGGGCACAAAAATCTAACTGAGGCTTGGAGGAGGGTCATAGGGGGAGGAGCCAGTGCACACCAGCTAGTCTAAAGCTTTTACTTTTGTGCCCAGTCTCCTGCGGAGCCGCTATTCCCCATGGTCCTTACGGAAGTCCCAGCATCCACTAGGACGTCAGAGAAAAGCAGCTAGCGAGCTAACAACTCGGAATGAGGGCCTGTGTCCCTTAATAGGTGACACAGGTCTGTATACAGCTTCCACGCCCCTTCTACAACCCCCTTGGTACCGTACAGATAGCTGGAGATTGCTCTGGAGGGACCTGGATCCACTTGGCAGTGGGAGCAGGCAGGAAAAATGGCGCCGAACGCTGCTGGGTCCGCTCTGAGGAGAAGTTCCGCCCCCTTCAATGGCGCCAGCTTCCCACTCTGTAGAGATTATACTGGCCTGGAGGAACAGTGGCTGACCCGGATCCGCAGACCCCGTCAGGAGATGACCAGTGTGGAGTCTGGAGCAGGCCCAGGACGCTCCCCCCAGCGTCGCGGTCAAGGCCGCGCTCCCGCCCTAATTTTCGCCCTCTTCACACGGTCTTCTCGCTTGCAAGGGGGGATAGTGACTAACTCGCCATGTTCAGCATCTGGGGGGGGGGGGGTGGCGGCTGGCTGCTGGGTGAGCGTTCCCCTGTGGCAGGGCGCGATCGGACTCCCCGGAGTTATCGTCCAGTCAGCAGGAGCAGTGGCTCAGGACCCCGCGGGGCGGACACTACTCCCCCCCCCCCCCCCCCCCCAGTCCCACGCTGCAGGGAGGCTGTCGCCAACAGCCTCCCTGTGAAACAAAAAATCCTGAAAGAAAGAAATAAAACCTTTACCAAGAGCACTCAGTAGAGCTCCCCTAGCTGTGATCGGCTCCTCCAGGCACATTTTCTAAACCGAGTCTGGTAGGAGGGGCATAGAGGGAGGAGCCAGTCCACACTATTAAACTGCCAATGGCTCCTGGTAGACCAGTCTATACCCCATGGTACTAATATGGACCCCAGCTTCCTCTAGGACGTAAGAGAAATAGGGTTTAGTATACCAAATATTGCTCCCCCCCCCCCCCTTCCCTTGTTATTACCCACGAAGCAGACAGTCTGCTGCTAGCCAGACCTGCCTGAAAACAATAAAAAGGAAAATGAATGCATAAAACTCTTCGTGACCGGCTCCTCCGGGCACATTTTCTAAACTGAGTCTGGTAGGAGGAGCATAGAGGGAGGAGCAGGCATACACTATCAATTTCTTAAAGTGCCCATGGCTCCTAGTGGACCAGTCTATACCCCCATGGTACAAATGTGGACCCCAGTATCCACTAGGACGTTAGAGAAACATTTACCCATTTCTTTTTGACCAAGTATATTTAATAGCGTTGGCCCTGGGCATAGGCCATATAGGCAAATGCCTATGGCATCACTGCTCCTGGGGAGTGGCCAGCAGGCACAGCAGTCCGCCCTTGTGTTGTCTAGCTCACATGGACAGGAGAATCCACCAGTAGATGTGACCACTCTGCAGTGGTGCTAGACCTCAGTGTTTTTTTCCAGAATTATTACTGCAGCTGAGAGACATCACACCTGCTGGCAGCTTCTCGGTGCATCTCAATACTACACCAGCACCAGGGAGATGACAGATGGAGGAGCCATCAGTAGACAACGTGACATCATCCATCAGCATGGCCACCTCAGTGAGGAGAGAAGGTGCATGAACTTGTGGCACATTCATGTGTGGCAAAATCATGTCAATTTGGCAGCATCACTGTGTGGCATAAGGATCAATCCATCTCAAGTAGTACAATTTTGAAATTTCTGGTTATATGACCATTTATTTATTTTTTTACAGTTATTACTTCTATATGATATATATTTCAAGAACTCACTTTTCTTTACTTCCTTCCTTTTAAAAATGATAGCCATTTTTGACAGCTATTTTTCTTGTTTGTAGAAGTGCATGCAAATGAAATTATCTTACGACTAAAAAGGTTATACAGCTGTTGGATAAATCATTGTTCTCAGGAAAGTTAGAACTACCATATATACTAGAGTATAAGCCGACTTTTTCAGCACTTTTTTTTGTGCTGAAAATGCACCCTCGGCTTATACTCAAGTCAGTGCAGGGAGAGCAGTGTGACAGGGAGAGCAGTGTGAAGGAGGGACACGGAGCGCACAGCGCGCGCCTCTCCTGTGTCCCTCCTGCATCTCTGGCGGGTCTATTAAAGGAAGTACCCATTCGTGAGCTCTGATTGGCTCACGAACCGGCACTTCCTTTAATAGACCCGCCGCGGCCGCCAGAGATGCAGGAGGGACACAGGAGAGGCGCGCGCTGTGCGCTCCGTGTCCCTCCTTCAGAATACAGCGCGGGAGCGACGGAGGGTAAGTTACAGCCACTGGGGGAGCATAATTGGCACTTGGGGGGGGGAACGACATGTGGTACTATGAGGGGGCATATCTGGAACTATGAGGGGGCATATCTGGCACTGTGGGGCATATTTGGCAGCATGAGGGCATATCTGGCACTGTGGGGCATATCTGGCAGCATGAGGGCATATCTGGCACTGTGGGGCATATCTGGCACATCAGGCACTGTGGGGCATATCTGGTATCTGGCAGTATGAGGGCATATCTGGCACTGTGGGGCATATCTGGCACTGTGGGGCATATCTGGCAGCATGAGGGCATATCTGGCACTGTGGGGGCATATCTGGCACTATGAGGGCATATCTGGCAGTGTGAGGGCTGTGTACGGCTAGAGCTGCATTTCCCACCCTAGGCTTATACTCGAGTCAATACGTTTTCCCAGGTTTTTGTGGTAAAATTAGGTGCCTCGGCATATATTCGGGTCAACTTATACTCGAGTTTATACGGTACATTTTTTTGGTTCACAAATGGATTACCTTATTTTACTTTATAATTACTTAAAAGGGGTCTCAACCTGAACAAAAGATATGTGACATTTATTTTTTGGCTAAAGTCAAAATATTTTCTTTTGTTGCCAACTAGATAGATATATTTTGGTTTAAAATAAGTAAAAAGAAAAAAATAAGATTTTACTCACCGGTAAATCTATTTCTCGTAGTCCGTAGTGGATGCTGGGACTCCGTAAGGACCATGGGGAATAGCGGCTCCGCAGGAGACTGGGCACAACTAAAGAAAGCTTTAGGACTACCTGGTGTGCACTGGCTCCTCCCACTATGACCCTCCTCCAGACCTCAGTTAGGATACTGTGCCCGGAAGAGCTGACACAATAAGGAAGGATTTTGAATCCCGGGTAAGACTCATACCAGCCACACCAATCACACCGTATAACTCGTGATACTATACCCAGTTAACAGAATGAAATATAACTGAGCCTCTCAACAGATGGCTCAACAATAACCCTTTAGTTAAGCAATAACTATAAACAAGTATTGCAGACAATCCGCACTTGGGAAGGGCGCCCAGCATCCACTACGGACTACGAGAAATAGATTTACCGGTGAGTAAAATCTTATTTTCTCTGACGTCCTAAGTGGATGCTGGGACTCCGTAAGAACCATGGGGATTATACCAAAGCTCCCAAACGGGCGGGAGAGTGCGGATGACTCTGCAGCACCGAATGAGCAACCTCTAGGACCTCCTCAGCCAGGGTATCAAACTTGTAGACTCTTGCAAAAATGTTTGAACCCAACCAAGTAACAGCTCGGCCAAGTTGTAAAGCCGAGACCCCTCGGGCAGCCGCCCAAGAAGAGCCCACTTTCCTCGTGGAATGGGCTTTTACAGATTTAGGGTGCGGCAGTCCAGCCGCAGCATGTGCAAGTTGAATCGTGCTACAGATCCAGCGAGCAATAGTCTGCTTAGAAGCAGGAGCACCCAGCTTGTAGGGTGCATACAGGTTAAATAGCGAGTCAGTTTTCCTGACTCCAGCCGTCCTGGAAACATATACTTTTCAGGGCCCTGACTACGTCCAGTAACATGGAATCCTCCAAGTCCCAAGTAGCCGCAGGCACAACTGGTTGGTTCACATGAAAAACTGATACCACCTTAGGAAGGAATTGGGAACGAGTCCTCAATTCCGCCTTATCCATATAAAACACAGATAAGGGCTTTTGTTTGACAAAGCCGCCAATTCTGATACACGCCTGGCCGACGCCAAGGCCCACAGCATGACCACTTTCCACGTGAGGCATTGTAGCTCCACGGATTTAAGTGGCCCAACCCAATGCGACTTCAGGAAATCCAACACCACGTTGAGATCCCACGGTGCCACTTGAGGCACAAACGGGGGCTGACTATGCAGCACTCCCTTAACAAAAGTCTGAACTTCAGGCAGTGAAGCCAGTTCTATTTTGGAAGAAAATCGATAGAGCCGAAATCTGGACCTTAATGGAACCCAATTTTAGGCCCATAGTCACCTCTGACTGTAGGAAGTGCAGAAATCGACCTAGCTGAAATTTCTCCTTTGGGGCCTTCCTGGCCTCACAGCACGCAACATATTTCCGCCATATGCGGTGATAATGGTTTGCGTTCACTTCTGTCCTAGCTTTAAATAGCGTAGGGATAACTTCCTCCGGAATGCCCTTTTCCTTCAGGATCCGGTGTTCAACCGCCAGGCCGTCAAACGCAGCAGCGGTACGTCTTTGAACAGACAGGCCCCCTGCTGCAGCAGGTCCTGTCTGAGCGGCAGAGGCCATGGGTCCTCTGAGATCATTTCTTGGAGTTCTGGGTACCAAGCTCTTCTTGGCCAACCCGGAACAATGAGTATAGTTTTTACTCCTCTCCTTCTTATTATTCTCATTACCCTGGGTATGAGAGGCAGAGAAGGGAACACATACACAGACTGGTACACCCACAGTGTTACCAGAGCGTCCACAGCTATCGCCTGAGGGTCCCTTGACCTGGCGCAATATCTTTGTAGCTGTTTGTTGAGGCGGGACGCCATTATGTCCACCTGTGGCCTTTCCCAACGGTGTACAATCATTTGGAAGACTTCTGGATGAAGTCCCCACTCTCCCGGGTGGAGGTCGTGTCTTCTGAGAAAGTCTGCTTCTCAGTTGTCCACTCCGGGAATGAACACTGCTGACAGTGCTAACACATGATTTTCCGCCCATCGGAGAATCCTTGTGGCTTCTGCCATCGCCATCCTGCTTCTTGTGCCGCCCTGTCAGTTTACATGAGCGACCGCCGTGATGTTGTCTGACTGGATCAGCACCGGCCGGTGTTGAAGCAGGGGTCTAGCCTGACTTAGGGCATTGTAAATGGCCCTTAGTTCCAGAATATTTATGTGTAGGGAAGTCTCCTGACTTTTCCATAGCCTTGGAAGTTTCTTCCCTGTGTGACTGCCCCCCAGCCTCGAAGGCTGGCATCCGTGGTCACCAGGACCCAGTCCTGTATGCCAAATCTGCGGCCCTCTAGAAGATGAGCACTCTGCAACCACCACAACAGCGACACCCTGGCCCTTGGAGACAGGATTATCCGCCGATGCATCTGAAGATGCGACCCAGACCACTTGTCCCACAGATCCCACTGGAAGAAACTTGCATGGGACCTGGCGAATGGAATTTCTTCGTAAGAAGCTACCATCTTTCCCAGGGCTCGCGTGCATTGATGCACCGACACCTGTATTTGTATTAGGAGGTCTCTGTCTAGAGACGACAACTCCTTGGACTTCTCCTCCGGGAGAAACCCTTTTTATCCTGTTCTGTGTCCAGAACCATACCCAGAAACAGTAGACGCGTCGTAGGAACCAGCTGCGACTTTGGAATATTCAGAATCCAGCCGTGCTGTTGTAGCACTTCCCGAGATAGTGCTACTCTGACGACAACTGCTCCCTGGACCTCGCCTTTATAAGGAGATCGTCCAAGTACGGGATAATTATTTCGGCCATTACCTTGGTAAATACCCTCGGTGCCGGGGACAGACCAACGGCAACGTCTGGAATTGGTAATGACAATCCTGTACCACAATTTTGAGGTACTCCTGGTGAAGAGGGTAAATAGGGACATGCAGGTAAGCATCCTTGATGTCCAGTGATACCATGATATTCTCCAGGCTTGCAATAATCGCCCTGAGCGATTCCATTTTGAACTTGAACCTTCGTATATAAGTGTTCAAGGATTTCAATTTTAGAATGGGTCTCACCGAACCGTCTGGTTTCGGTACCACAACATTTTGGAATAGTAACCCCGGCCTTGTTGAAGGAGGGGTACCTTGATTTCACCTGCTGGAAGTACAGCTTGTGAATTGCCGCCAGTACTACCTCCCTTTCTCCGAGGGCAGCAGGCAAGGCTGATGTGAGGTAACGGCGAGGGGGAGTCGCCTCGAACTCCAGCCTGTATCCCTGTGATACTACTTGCAGAACCTAGGGATCCACCTGTGGGCAAGCCCACTGGTCCCTGAAGTTCCCGAGACGCGCTCCCACCGCACCTGTCTCCGCCTGTGGAGCCCCAGCGTCATGCGGTGGACTCAGAGGAAGCGGGGGAAGATTTTTGATCCTGGGAACTGGCTGTCTGGTACAGCTTTTTCCTTCTTCCCTTGCCTCTGTGCAGAAAGGAAGCGCCTTTGAGCCGCTTGCTTTTCTGAAGCCGAAAGGACTGTACCTGAAAATACGGTGCTTTCTTAGGCTGTGAGGAAACATGAGGTAAAAAATTTTCTTCCCAGCTGTTGCTGTGGATACGAGGTCCCAGAGACCCTCCCCAAACAATTCCTCACCCTTATAAGGCAGAATCTCCATGTGCCTTTTAAAGGCAGCATCACCTGTCCACTGCCGGGTTTCTAATACCCTCCTGGCAGAATGGACATTGCATTAATTCTGGATGCCAGCCGGCAAATATCCCTCTGTGCATCCTTCATATATAAGACGACGTCTTTAATATGCTCTATGTTAGCAAAATATTATCCCTGTCTAGGGTATTAATATTAACTGACAGGGTATCAGACCACGCTGCAGCAGCACTATTTATGCTGAGGCAATTGCAGGTCTCGGTATATAACCTGAGTGTGTATATACAGACTTCAGGATAGCCTCCTGCTTTTTATCAGCAGGCTCCTTCAAGGTGGCCGTATCCTAAGACGGCAGTGCCACCTTTTTTGACAAACGTGTGAGCGCCTTATCCACCCTAGGGGATATCTCCCAACGTGACCTATCCTCTGGCGGGAAAGGGTACGCCATCAGTAACTTTTTAGAAATTACCAGTTTCTTATCGGGGGAACCCACGCTTCTTTACACACTTCATTCATTCATCTGCTGGGGGAACAAAACATTGGCTGCTTTTTCTCCCCAAAAATAAAACCCCTTTTATGTGGTACTTGGGTTCATGTCAGAAATGTGTAACACATTTTTCATTGCAGAGATCATGTAACGGATGTTCCTAGTGGATTGTGTATATATCTCAACCTCGTCGACACTGGAGTCAGACTCCGTGTCGACATCTGTGTCTGCCATCTGAGGTAACGGGCGTTTTTTGAGCCCCTGATGGCCTTTGAGACGCCTGGGCAGGCGCGGGCTGAGAAGCCGGCTGTCCCACAGCTGTTACGTCATCCAGCCTTTTATGTAAGGAGTTGACATTGTCGGTTAATACCTTCCACCTATCCATCCACTCTGGTGTCGGCCCCACAGGGGGCGACATCCCATTTATCGGCCTCTGCTCCGCCTCCACGTAACCTTCCTCATCCAACATGTCGACACAGCCGTACAGACACACCGCACACACACAGGGAATGCTCTGACTAAGGACAGGACCCCACAAAGTCCTTTGGGGAGACAGAGAGAGAGAGTATGCCAGCACACACCAGAGCGCTATATAATGCAGGGATTAACACTATAACCGAGTGATTTTTCCCCCAATAGCTGCTTGTATACATATATTGCGCCTAAATTTAGTGGCCCCCCCCTCTCTTTTTAACTCTTTGAGCCTGAAAACTACAGGGGAGAGCCTGGGGAGCTGCCTTCCAGCTGCACTGTGAAGAAAAAATGGCGCCAGTGTGCTGAGGGAGATAGCCCCGCCCCTTTTTCGGCTGACTTTTCTCCCGCTTTTTTATGGATTCTGGCAGGGGTAATTTATCACATATATAGCCCTGGGACTATATATTGTGATTATTTGCCAGCCAAGGTGTCTTATATTGCCCTCAGGGCGCCCCCCCCCAGCGCCCTGCACCCATCAGTGACCGAAGTGTGAGGTGTGCATGAGGAGCAATGGCGCACAGCTGCAGTGCTATGCGCTACCTTGTTGAAGACAGAAGTCTTCTGCCGATTTTCCGGAACACTTCTTGCTTCTGGCTCTGTAAGGGGGCCGGCGGCGGGGCTCCGGGAACGAACACCAAGGTCGGGTCCTGCGGTCGATCCCTCTGGAGCTAATGGTGTCCAGTAGCCTAAGAAGCCCAAACTACCACCTGTTAGGTAGGTTCGCTTCTTCTCCCCTTAGTCCCTCGCTGCAGTGAGTCTGTTGCCAGCAGATCTCACTGTAAAATAAAAAACCTAAATATACTTTCTTTCTAGGAGCTCAGGAGAGCCCCTAGTGTGCATCCAGCTCAGCCGGGCACAAGATTCTAACTGAGGTCTGGAGGAGGGTCATAGTGGGAGGAGCCAGTGCACACCAGGTAGTCCTAAAGCTTTCTTTAGTTGTGCCCAGTCTCCTGCGGAGCCGCTATTCCCCATGGTCCTTACGGAGTCCCAGCATCCACTTAGGACGTCAGAGAAATAGGATTTTAATTACCTACCGGTAAATCCTTTTCTCGTAGTCCGTAGAGGTCCACATCAGTACCATGGGGTATAGACGGGTCCACTAGGAGCCATTGGCACTTTAAGAGTTTGAGAGTGTGGGTTGGCTCCTCCCTCTATGCCCCTCCTACCAGACTCAGTATAGAAATTGTGCCCGAGGAGACGGACATCTTTGAGAGAAGGATTTTACACAGATAGTGGCGAGATTCACACCAGCTCTCTCTCACACACACACACACACACACACACACACACACACACACACACACACACACACACACACACGTCAAACCAAGCCAACTAGCTTGAAACATCAGCAACGGCTGAACAAAATTACTTACCAAGTAACAAAACAGTACTCAACCTAGAACTAAGCAGTACTGAACTAAAAACCACTGCAGGATCATGAAGCGCTGGGCGGGCGCCCAGCATCCACTACGGACTACGAGAAAACGATTTACCAATAGGTAATTAAAATCCTATTTTTTTCTTACGTCCTAGAGGATGCTGGGGTCCACATTAGTACCATGGGGATTTACCAAAGCTCCCAGAACGGGAGGGAGAGCGCGGAGGCTCCTGCAGAACTGATTGACCAAACTTAAGGTGTTCAGAGGCCAAAGTATGGTACTTGTAGAATTTTGCAAACGTGATCGACCCCGACCAAGTAGCCGCTCGGCAGAGTTGTAAAGCCGAGACACCCCGGGCAGCCGCCCAGGAAGAACCCACCTTACGAGTAGAGTGGGCCTTAACAGACGTAGGACACGGCAAGCCTGCTGTAGAATATGCATGCTGGATAGTGAAACTGATCCAGAGAGAAATTGTCTGCTTAGAAGCAGGACACCCAAGTTTCTTGGGATCATACAGGACAAACAGAGTCCGATATACTGTGACGAGCAGTCCTCCTCACATAGATTTAAAGAGCCCTTACCACATCTAAGGATTTTGATGAAATGGAGGAGCCAGTCGCAACCGGCACCACAATAGGTTGGTTGATACGAAATGAAGACACAACCTTCAGAAGAAACTGCTAACGTGTCCGGAGCTCCGCTCTATCTTCATGGAAGATCAGGTATGGGCTTTACATGACAAAGCCCCCAACTCCGACACACGTCTAGCAGAAGCTAAGGCCAACAAAGTGACAGCCTTCCACGTGAGAAACTTGACCTCAACCTCCTGTAGAGGCTCAAACATGTCTGACTGGAGGAACTGCAACACAACATTAATATCCCAGGGCGCCGTAGCCAACTGTTACTGGAAGAAAATATATAGGGACGAAATCTGGACTTTAACGGATCCTAACCTCAGGCCCATATCCACACCTGCTTGCAGGAAGAGGAGAAACCGTCCAAGTTGAAACTCCACCATAGGAAACGCCTTGGACTCACACCAAGATACATATTTTTTTCCAAAAACGATGGTAATGTTAAAACGTTACTCCTTTCCTAGCTTGTATCAGGGTAGGAATAACCTTATTCAGAATGTCCTTCCGAGCTAGTATCTGGCGTTCAACCTCCATGCAGTCAAACGTAGCCATGGTAAGTCTTGATAGGCGAACGACCCCTGCTGCAGCAGGTCTTCCCGAAAAGGAAGAGGCCTCGGCTCTTCTAGCAGTAGATCCAGAAGGAGGATTGCCTTAACTCTTGTTCCCCTTATGAGTTTGAGAACTCTTGGAATGAGTGGAAGTGGAGGAAACACGTACACAGACAGGAACACCCACGGAGTCACTAGGGTGTCCACCGCCATTGCTTGCGGGTTCATCGACCTGGAACAATACCGCCGAAGCTTCTTGTTGAGCCGAGAGGCCATCACGTCGATTTGGGGGTATGCCCCAAAGATCTGTTACCTCCTTGAACACATCCAGATGGAGACCACACACCCCCCGGATGGAGATTGTGTCTGCTGAAGAAGTCCGCTTCCCAGTTGTCTACTCCCGGAATGAAGATTGCAGACAGCGCCAACGCGTGTTTTTCTGCCCAGAGGATGTTTGTTTCCTCTGACATTGCAGCTCTGCTCTTCGTTCCGCCCTGTCGGTTTATGTAAGCCACTGTCGTTACATTGTCCGACTGCACTTGAATGGCCTGATATCTCAGAAGATGGGCCGCTTGGAGAAGACCGTTGTAGACGGATCTTAGTTCCAGAATGTTTAAAATCGGTAGGCCGGCTTCCAGACTTGACCACCTTCCTTGGAAGGTTTTTCCTTGAGTGACTGCGCCCCAGCCCCGGAGACTTGCATCCGTGGTTAGAAGGATCCAGTCCTGAATCCCGAACCTGCGGCCCTCCAGAAGGTGAGGTAATTGCAGCCACCAGATGAGTGAAATCCTAGCCTTTGGCGATAGACGTATACTCTGGTGCATGTGTAGATGGGATCACGACCACCTGTCCAGGAGATCCAGTTGGAAGGACCGAGCATGAAACCTCTCGTACTGCTGAGCCTCGTAAGAGGCCACCATCTTCCCCAGAAGGCAAATGCACTGATGAACCGACACCCGGGCTGGCTTCAGGACATCACAGACCATTGTTTGTATCACCAAAGCGTTTCCCTCTGAAAGAAACACCCTCTGAACTTCCGTGTTGAGGATCATTCCCAGAAAGTGCAACCTCCTGGTTAATTCCAAATGCGAATTTGGAAGATTCAGGATCCAACCGTGTTCCCCGAGTAGATGGGTCATGAGAACAATGGACTGTAAGGGCTTCTCTTTGGACGATGCCTTTATCAGCAGATCGTTCAGATATGGAATGATGTTCACCCCCTGTCTGCGGAGGAGACACATCATTTTCGCCATCACCTTGGTGAATACCCTCGGTGCTGTGGAGAGGCCGAATGGCAGGGCCTGAAATTGAAAATGACAGTCCAACATTGTGAATCGGAGATAAGCTTGATGCAGCAGCCAAATCGGAATGTGGAGGTAAGCATCCTTGATATACAGGGATACCAGGAATTCCCCCTCCTCCAGACCTGATATCACCGCCCTTAGAGACTCCATTTTGTACTTGAACTCCCTCAGAAAGGGGTTTAGTGATTTTGAGTTCAGAATGGGCCTGACCGAACCATCCGGTTTCGGTACCACGAAAAGGATCGAATAGTAACCCTTGTTTTGCATCTGGGGAGGAACTGATACAATAATCTGTGCCTCCACCAACTTCTGCATGGCTCCCTGTAGGAGAGCCCTGTCTGCCGGCAAAGCTGGCAAGCCTGATTTGAAGAACCAGTGAGGAGGGAGATCTTGAAATTCCAACCGGTACTCCTGGGACACGATATCTTGTACCCAGGGATCCAGGCCGAACGACACCCAGACGTGACTGAAATGTCGAAGTCTCGTCCCCTCCGGCACTACCTCCAGGCTGAGCGGTCCACCGTCATGCTGAGGACTTTGGCGTACCTGAAGCAGGTTTCTGTTCCTGGGAACCCGCGGCAGCAGGTTTCTTGGATTTTGGTCAACCTCCTCTAAAGAAGGTGTTGGACGGTTTGGCCTTTCTTGTTTTAGCAACACGAAAGGACCGTGATGCAGCTGAAGAAAAAGGTTTCATCGTAGCAGGTGCAGCTGAGGGAAGAAAAGGTGACTTGCCCGCTGTAGCCGTGGAGATCCACGCATCCAACGCTTCCCCAAAGAGAGCCTGACCTGGTAGGGTAGGGTCTCCACATCAGCAGACCACTGGCGCAGCCACAGTCCTCGACGAGCTGAGACAGACATGGAAGATATTCCTGCAGCCATTGAACCCAGGTCTTTCAAGGATTCTACTATAAATCCTGCAGAATCCTGAATTTTACGTAAAAACAATTCAATGTCACTTTTATCCATTGTATCCAAACCCTCAAGTAATGTGCCCGACCACTTTACTATAGCTTTGGAAATCCTTGCACAGGCAATAGTAGGACATAGTATCGCCCCTGAAGCAGTGTATATGGATTTGAGCGTAGTATCAATTTTGGGATCAGATGGCTCCTTTAATCATGGAACAGGTAAAACCACCTTTTGAGAGAGTCTGGATACAGACGCGTCCACTATGGGTGGGTTTTCCTTTCCGATCCTCCTCAGGGAAGGGGAAAGCAACCAGAACCCTTCTAGGGATCTGGAATTTTTTCTCCAGGTTTTCCCATGCTTTTTCAAAAATAGCATTTAATTCTTTGGATGCAGGGAAGGTTAGCGAGGCTTTCTTATTGTCAGCGAAGTAAGCCTCCTCAACCTGCTCAGGTGTCGTATCAGCAATATTCAACACATCCCTAATAGCCTCTATCATCAACTGCACCCCTTTAGCAAGAGATGCGCCCTCCCTGAGCACATCTCTATCACCGTCTGCCGTATCAGAATCGGTATCCGTGTCATCTTGCATAATCTGAGCAAGAGCACGTTTGTGGGAACCTACAGAAGGGGGTCCTGAGGTAACAGAACCAGACCAAACTTCAAAAGAGTTCTGTAAAACCTGAGTTGCAGATTCATTCTGTGCAACTCTAGTAGAAATCTGAGAAATCATAGATTTAATAGAGGATAACCATTCAGGCTCCCTTGCCGATATCTGCGCTAAAACAGTGCAATCCTGATTGCATGGAATGATATCATCCTCAGAGGACATACACTCTGCTGCATATGACACAGAGTCCCTGGACATAGCTAAATGGAGACCCCAAACACTCCACACACACACACACACACACACAGGGGAGGCTAGACAGAGTTTCACCCCCAAGAATGGCAAGTGAGACACAGAGATTGGAGCCAACACACACAGCGCTTTCAAGGTATAGGGAGATCCCAGCCAGCGCCGACTGTTTACCTTAATAGGTTACACAGCCTGAACACAGCTCCCCCCCTTCTACAACCCCCTTGTAGCGTAAGAGATAGCTGGAGTTGATATGGAGGGACTGCTCTTCACTGACAGCGTTTCTGCAGGCAGGAGAATAGTGCTTAACGCTGCTAGGTCCGCTCCGAGGAGAAGATCATCCCCCTTAATTGAGCGGTCTCCCCGCTCTTCTGGAGATTATACTGGCCTGAGAGATCAGGCTGGCAGCGATCCTGGGACCCCGACAGGCTTAGAGGTCAGTGTAGGAGCTGGCTCAGGGCGCCCCTCACAGCGCTGCACTATGTACCGCTGAGCCCTGGAGCGCAGTCAGTACTACGCTCCATACCCTGTTGCCGCCATCTTCACACCGGCAGCCAGTGACTGACTCGCCACTGATCTTCTGGCTCTGTAAGGGGGTGGTGACATGCTGCTGGGGTGAGCGATACCCTGTGGGGGGGAACGTTCGATCCCCTCAGGAGCTCAAGGGGGTGGCTGCATGCTGCTGGGGTGAGCAATCCCCTGTGGCAGGGAACGTTCAATCCCCTCAAGAGCTCAGTGTCCTGTCACCGGAGATAGTGGCTCAGACCCCGCAGGGCGGACACTACTCCCCCTTTTAGTCCCACGAAGCAGGAAGGCTGTTGTCAGCAGCCTCCCTGTAAAATAAAAAAAACTCTAAAAATAAACTTTTTCCAGAGAAGCTCTGTAGAGCTCCCCTAGCTGTGACCAGCTCCTCCGGGCACATTTTCTAAACTGAGTCTGGTAGGAGGGGCATAGAGGGATGAGCCAGCCCACACTCTCAAACTCATGAAGTGAAAATGGCTCCTAGTGGACCTGTCTATACCCCATTGTACTAATGTGGACCCCAGCATCCTCTAGGACGTAAGAGAAAAATTACAAAAAAAAAAAAAGAAGAGCAGCATTCTGAAAAATAAGATTTTAAACCTACCGGTAAATCTTTTTCTCCTAGTCCGTAGAGGATGCTGGGGACTCCGTAAGGACCATGGGGTATAGATGGGCTCTGCAGGAGACATGGGCACTCTAAAGCCTTTAGATGGGTGTGCACTGGCTCCTCCCTCTATGCCCCTCCTCCAGACCTCAGTTAAAGAACTGTGCCCAGAGGAGACGGACAGTACGACAAAAGGATTTTTGTTAATCTAAGGGCAAGATACATACCAGCCCACACCATCCACACCGTACAACATGGAATATACGAAACCAGTTAACAGTATGAACAAAACAGCATCAGTCAAAGACTGATCTAAACTGTAACATAACCCTTATGTAAGCAACAACTATATACAAGCCTTGCAGAAATTAGTCCGCACTGGGACGGGCGCCCAGCATTTTCTACGGACTAGGAGAAAAAGATTTACCGGTAGGTTTAAAATCTTATTTTCTCTTACGTCCTAGAGGATGCTGGGGACTCCGTAAGGACCATGGGGATTATACCAAAGCTCCAGACCGGGCGGGAGAGTGCAGATGACTCTGCAGCACCAATTGAGCAAACATAAGGTCCTCCTCAGCCAGGGTATCAAACTTATAGAATTTTGCAAAAGTTTTTGAACCCGACCAAGTAGCTGCTCGGCAAAGCTGTAAAGCCGAGACGCCTCGGGCAGCCGCCCAAGAAGAGCCCACCTTCCTAGTGGAATGGGCCTTTACCGAATTAGGCAACGGCAATCCAGCTGTAGAATGAGGCTGCTGATTCGTGTTACAGATCCAGCGAGCAATAGTCTGCTTAGAAGCAGGAGCGCCAACTTTGTTGGCCGCATACAGGACAAACAGTGCCTCTGTTTTCCGAACTCGAACCGTCCGGGCTACATACATTTTTTAAAGCCCTGACTACATCAAGGGACTTGGAATCCTCCAAGTCACTCGTAGCCACAGGCACCACAATAGGTTGGTTCATATGAAACGACGAAACCACCTTAGGTAGAAATTGAGGACGAGTTCTCAACTCTGCTCGATCCACATGGAAAATCAGATAGGGGCTCTTGTGAGACAAAGCCGCCAATTCGGACACCCGCCTTGCAGATGCCAAGGCCAGCAACATGACCACTTTCCAAGTGAGAAATTTTAATTCAACCATTTGAAGAGGTTCAAACCAGTGTGATTTAAGAAACTGTAAAACCACGTTAAGGTCCCATGATGCCACTGGGGGCACAAAAGGAGGCTGGATGTGCAGCACTCCCTTTACAAAAGTCTGGACTTCTGGGAGAGAAGCCAATTCCTTCTGAAAGAATATTGATAGGGCCGAAATCTGCACCTTAATGGAGCCTAACTTTAGGCCCATATCCACTCCTGTCTGTAGAAAGTGGAGAAAACGGCCCAGGTGAAAAACTTCCGTAGGAGCATTCTTGGCTTCACACCAAGATACATATTTCCTCCAGATACGGTGATAATGTTTTGCCATCACCTCCTTCCTAGCTTTTATCAGAGTAGGGATGACTTCCCCCGGAATACCTTTCCTAGCTAGGATTTGGTGTTCAACCGCCATGCCGTCAAACGTAACCGCGGTAAGTCTTGGAACACGCAGGGCCCCTGCTGCAACAGGTCCTCCCTGGGAGGAAGAGGCCACGGATCTTCTGTGAGCATTTCCTGAAGATCTGAATACCAGGCCCTTCGAGGCCAATCCGGAACAATGAGTATTGTCTGTACTCTTTTTCGTCTTATGATTCTCAATATTTTTGAGATGAGCGGCAAAGGAGGGAACACATAGACCGTCTGAAACACCCATGGTGTCACCAGGGCGTCCACCGCTACTGCCTGAGGGTCCCTTGACCTGGAACAATACATCCGAAGCTTCTTGTTGAGGCGTGATGCCATCATGTCTATTTGAGGAAGTCCCCAACGACTTGTTATCTCTGCAAAAACTTCTTGATGAAGACCCCACTCTCCCAGATAGAGATTGTGTCTGCTGAGGAAGTCTGCTTCCCAGTTGTCCACTCCTGGAATGAAGACTGCTGACAGAGCGCTTACGTGATTTTCCGCCCAGCGAAGAATCCTGGTGGCTTCCGCCATTGCCACTCTGCTCCTTGTCCCGCCCTGGCGGTTTACATGAGCCACGGCTGTGACGTTGTCTGATTGAATCAGAACCGGTAGGTCGCGAAGAGGATTCTCCGCTTGTCGTAGGCCGTTGAATATGGCCCTTAATTCCAGCACGTTGTCGTGTAGACAAGCCTCCTGTCTTGACCATAGTCCCTGAAAATTTCTTCCTTGTGTGACTGCTCCCCATCCTCGGAGGCTCGCGTCCGTGGTCACTAGAACCCAGTCTTGAATGCTGAACCTGCGACCCTCTAGAAGGTGAGCACTCTGAAGCCACCACAGGAGAGACACCCTGGCCCTGGGGGACAGGCTTATTTTCTGATGTATTTGTAGATGGGATCCCGACCACTTGTCCAGAAGGTCCCACTGAAACGTCCTCGCATGGAACCTGCCGAAGGGGATGGCCTCGTAGGCCGCCACCATTTTTCCCAGTACTCGAGTGCATTGATGAACTGACACTCTTTTTGGTTTTAGAAGGTCTCTGACCATGTTCTGGAGTTCCTGGGCTTTTTCCGTTGGGAGAAAAACCCTCTTTTTCCGTGTCCAGAATCATGCCTAAAAATGATAGCAGAGTCGTTGGAATTAACTGCGACTTTGGTAGATTTAGGATCCAGCCGTGTTGCTGCAGCACTCTCAGGGAGAGCGACACGCTTTTCAGCAACTGATCTCTCGATCTCGCTTTTATCAGGAGATCGTCCAAGTATGGGATAATTGACTCCTTGCCTGCGCAAGAGCACCATCATTTCCGCCATTACCTTGGTGAAAATCCTCGGGGCCGTGGAAAGCCCAAACGGCAACGTCTGAAACTGGTAATGACAGTCCTGTACAGCGAATCTCAGGTACGCCTGATGAGGGGGATAAATGGGGACATGAAGGTATGCATCCTTTATGTCTAGTGATACCATAAAATCCCCCCCTTCCAGGCTGGAGATCACTGCCTGGAGAGATTCCATCTTGAATTTGAACTTTTTCAAATACAGGTTCAGAATGGGTCTGACCGAGCCATCCGGCGTCGGGAACACAAATAGGGTTGAATAGTACCCTTTCCCCTGTTGCATTAGGAGAACATTGATAATTACTTGCTGTTGACACAGCTTTTGTATGGCAGCTGAAACTATTTCCCTCTCTGGGGGAGAAGCTGGCAAAGCAGATTTGAAAAATCGGCGAGGAGGCACTTCTTCGAATTCCAGTTTGTATCCTTGGGATACAATTTCGATCGCCCAAGGATCCAAATCCGACTGAATCCAGACCTGGTTGAAGAGTCGAAGACGTGCCCCCACCGGCGCGGACTCCCTCAGTGGGGCCCCAGCGTCATGCGGTGGATTTTGTAGAAGCCGGGAAGGACTTTTGTTCCTGGGAACTAGCCGTAGCAGGCGTTCTTTTCCCTCTACCCTTACCTCTGGCGAGGAAGGAAGAGCCCCGACCCCTTCTGGACTTATGCGACCGAAAGGACTGCATCTGATATTGAGGTGTTTTCTTTTGCTGTGGGGAAACATAAGGAAAAAAAGAAAAAACTTACCCGCGGTAGCTGTGGAAACCAGGTCCGCGAGGCCCTCCCCAAATAAAACCTCACCCTTGTAAGGTAAAGTTTCCATATGTCTCTTTGAATCTGCATCACCCGTCCATTGGCGGGTCCACAGGGACCGTCTAGCAGAAATTGCCATGGCATTGGCTCTTGAACCCAACAGCCCAATGTCTATCGCAGCCTCTCTCATATACAACGCTGCGTCTTTAAAGTGACCCAAGGTCAATAAAATGCTATCCTTATCTAGGGTGTCAATGTCAGATGACAAGTTATCTGCACATGCTGCAATTGCGCTACCCACCCATGCCGACGCTACTGCCGGTCTGAGCAAGGCACCCGTATGTGTATAGATCGATTTTAAGGTAGTTTCCTGTCTGCGATCCGCAGGATCCTTGAGGGCTGCCGTGTCCGGAGAAGGTAGCGCCACCTTTTTGGACAAGCGCGTCAAAGCCTTGTCCACCGTGGGCGAGGATTCCCACCGTAACCTGTCCTGTGAGGGGAAAGGATACGCCATAATAATTCTCTTGGGAATCTGCAGTTTCTTGTCTTGAGTTTCCCAAGCTTTTTCAAATAAGGCGTTCAGCTAATGAGATGGGGGTTTTCCCCCATCTCATGGTTTTCCTTAAACATGCAGACCCTCGTGTCAGGGACAGAGGGGTCTTCTGTGATATGTAAAACATCCTTTATTGCAAAATTCATATAATGGATACTCTTGGCCACCCGTGGGTGTAACCTCGCATCATCATAGTCGACACTGGAGTCAGAATCCGTGTCGGTATCAGTGTCTGCTACCTGGGAAAGGGGACGTTTATGAGACCCCGAAGGGCCTTGTGCCACAGTCAAAGCCATGGATTGACTCCCTGCTATTTCCCTGGACTCTGTTTTGTCCAATCTTTTATGTAATAAAGTCATATTTGCATTTAAAACATTCCACATATCCAACCAATCAGGTGTCGGCAGTGCCGACGGAGACACCACAATCATCTGCTCTGCCTCCTCCCTAGACGAGCCTTCCGCTTCAGACATACCGACACACGTACTGACACCCCCACACACACTGGGATATACAAATATGGGGACAGCCCCCCAATAAGGCCCTTTGGAGAGACAGTATGCCAGCACACACCCAGCACCACTGGACACTGGAACAAAATCCCAGTCTGTACAGCGCTTTTATGGATAAATAATACACTTACTGCGCCAATTAAATGTGCCCCCCCCCCCCCCCCCTCGTTTTTGCCCTCTGTACTTGCTCAGCAGGGGAGAGTCCGGGGAGCAGCTTCTCTGCAGTGTGCTGTGGAGAAAATGGCGCTGATTAGTGCTGGAGGATCAAGCTCCGCCCCCTCAACGCAGGGCTTCGGTCCCGCTCAAATTCTTTATACTGGCGGGGGTTTTCTAATATACTGCCTCCGCAGTATCTAACATGCTAGCCAGTGTCCCTTGAGGTTATTATTGCTGCCCAGGGCGCCCCCCCTGCGCTCTGCACCCTTACAGTGCCTTATGTGTGTGTGTGAGTGCGGGAGCAATGGCGCACAGCATTACTGCTGCGCGGTACCTCAGAGAAGATCTGAAGTCTTCTGCCGCCTGTGAAGTCTTCTTTCTTCTTATACTCACCCGGCTTCTATCTTCCGGCTCTGTGTGGAGGACGGCGGCGCGGCTCCGGGACGAACAGCGAGGACGACACCTGTGTTCCGACCCTCTGGAGCCAATGGTGTCCAGTAGCCTAAGAAGCAGAGCCTATCAGTTAAGTAGGTCTGCTTCTCTCCCCTCAGTCCCACGATGCAGAGAGCCTGTTGCCAGCAGTGCTCCCTGAAAATAAAAAACCTAACAAAAGTATTTTCAGAGAAACTCAGTAGAGCTCCCCTGTAATGCACCCAGTCACCTCTGGGCACAGGATCTAACTGAGGTCTGGAGGAGGGGCATAGAGGGAGGAACCAGTGCACCCCCATCTAAAGTCTTTAGAGTGCCCATGTCTCCTGGAGCCCGTCTATACCCCATGGTCCTTACGGAGTCCCCAGCATCCTCTAGGACGTAAGAGAAAAGGGGACGATTTAATTGTTTGTGTGTATTGTAGCTTCGATTTAAAGAGCCCAGGAGCTACTCAATTGTTTTGCACAAACAACTGAATTGCCCCCTTAATTCCTTGCACCCTACTGCACAGGGTTAAACATGTCAAACCGTTTTCCCTATGATAGGGGACAGGCATACTGCAGTGATAGTGTGCAAGGCACTAGCAATCAGCTACGAAGCTCTACTATACACAATTGTTTTGGGCATCTAAAAATCCTGTCTAAATGGGACTGTTTAGACGCCCAAACAATTGTCACTATACAATTGTGCTTGGTCGCCCATACACATCGTGCATGTCGCATCCAAACAGACCGGGTTTAACCATCTAAACTTTCTGCTTTGGGCATCCAAAACTGAAACTTGCAAGTTTCTTTAGAAGCTAAATAGCAGCACACTAAAAAGTCATAATTTCACAAAAATGTTGTTCTGATTGAGCCTCCTCCGAAACTTCGTCAGTACAATGGTTCCCACCTCTGAGACATTTGCATTTGAGTAAATGCCTACAAACATGAAAATCACTGCCCACCATGACTTAAAGATTGTCACCATTTCTATAAGGAAGCGAATACAATAAAAATATTTGTGGTTTTGAACTAAGGGCATATAGAGGTTATAACTGGGGAAAAAATGTAAATGGTCAAGCAAGCTGTGTTGGGCCACTTTCCCTAGTTTGACCTTTAATGATGTCAACAGGGGTTATCAATTTGTGGCATAATCTTGCAAACTGGGTGCAGGAATAGCTATTCTCTGTAAACGATAAAGCTATATAGCAGTTTCTGTATGATTGCATGAATATAATTCTTGGTACAGTAGTGGTATTGGCTGCAATTTAAAATAAAATCTTGCCTAGGCCACCAAATTGGTCGAAGCCAGCCAACTTTGTTATTCAAAGACATTTATTAAAACGATCTTTCTGTTCAAAACATTATCTTTGAAAAAAAACCTACGAGACAATCAATGTCAAAGCTGGAATGAGTATAAAAAGTTATAAGCAAAATAAGCTACTATATAGTTTTTTTGTAGTTTAACATAAATAGGAATTAAGAAAAGTGCTTTGAATAAACAAAACAAAATCTAAAAACCGGAAAATGCACTCTCATTGAATCTGCTTAGACCATTATAGCCCATTGTAAAGGGAACTATTAGAGCAACTGTCCTCAAAGGGCATGCTTTGTAAACAAAATAAGGCCATTTATTAACATTGCACTGGACACCACAAACATATTTGACACCTGGTTACATTGTCTAACTTGCACAAGATAGATCAAAGCTGCTAATTATTTAGTGTGATTTAATGCAAATTTTGCACCTAAGACAATGTTGAATTGTAAAATAGCCCTATTGTCACTTAATATAGGTGTCTGTAGTTTGCAAGTGTCTATTCCTAAAAAATGTAACTATTTTTTGTTGTTTTTTTCTATAAAAAAAATAAATAAAATATTATATATTTTATTTAGACAAGTTACACTGGGCAGTTGGCACCTACTACAGGTCGAGTATCCCATATCCGGAATGCTCGGGACCAGGAGCATTCCGGATATGGGATTTTTCCAGATAATGGAATACCCGGTCCTGAGAGGGGTACAGCAGTCGTCACGGGTGGTCCGGCTGTCAATGCGGGGGTCTGGGAGGGGCAACGCGGGTCCGGCGGTCAGCGGTGAGGTCAGCGGGGGTTGGCATGCACTATGTGGCGAGGGACTAGCTGCAAAGCCACTCCCCCACCGCCAGACATTGGTCACAGTAGTAGTGACGCTCCGGGATATTCAGTTTTTCTGAATATTCCGGATAACGGGTCTCGACCTGTATACCATTAATTTAATGGTTTACAGGTCAGCAATGTCAACTTTTGACCTGTGCATATGTACGGAGAATGCTTGTAAAGGAAGGACTCCATTGAAAAGTATGGTTTTGATTTTAACAAAAAAATAATAATAATAATAATAATAATTCTTTAGAGGTGGTAAAAATGTGCTAGAAAACATATTCCCTGTCTGTTTACCGAGAACATCTGGTTCAGTCTCTTGTTCAACCAATGATACCACTTTAGCATTTAATTACCTGTTAAATAACAGGCTCTATGAACATTGAATTAGTATAGAATTTAGTAGAATATGAAATATTAAATAAGAAAAAACGGAGTAATAATATGATGAGTTCTACATACCTGCTGTTAAAGGCTTTTTATATGGATAGTTACTAGATCCCGTGTGAGTGTTGCCAACTCTGCTAAGTGGCAGCCTTATTACACCATAAAGACCATCTGTGTTGGTCCTAGTGTCTTCTCCATGGGAATAACGAGAATTGCACCAGGGAAGATGCTCAAACATTGCACTGTGGTGTAAAGAGCTCTGTGATACCAAGAGTTCTTCGCAGTGCACTGGCTGTGAAAACACTTCATCTTTTGGATACATGGAGAAATTTGAATACCCATTATATGGTAATCTGCTTTGGCCATAAGAAATGTAGGTTCCGTCCAAAGAAGCTATGTCTGAGGAGCCATAGAGACAGATGCAATCCTTGTGGCTGCCCGGAACTGGCAAACGATGAAGCTGCTGCACTGGAAATGAAGGCTGCTGGAAGTCTTGTTTAGGAGTGGGAGACTTTTCCCCTGGTCTTCCATACTCTGGCTTCATAGAAGCCTGTCCTCCCAATAACAAAGGCAGTCTGTGGTACAAAGGTTCTGAGCCACTACAGTGCTTGGAAGACTGTTCCACGCGAACGCAATCCATTTTATCCAAGGACTTTGTGGACTCTTGACGCTCCTGTTTTAGTAATCCAACTTCAGATCCCCCTTGCCAACCATGGTAGTCCTCAGACTTATGATGCAATAAATCTTTTTTAGACTTAATACAGTTCTTTTTAGGAGATCTTGTTGACTTCAGTTTAGACTTTAAGCAAGTGTTTAAAGAACGACCACCGTCTCCACTTGACTTGCTCCTTTGTTTCAAAGGATGGCCTTTTTCATTAGTAAGCTTTAAAAAAGCTACAGCATTCAAACTTGCCAATCTCTTTGGAGCCGGAGAATAAGACCCTTCACTAATCTCTCTCTTTAGGTCATCATCAAACCCATTATCAGAAGTTGACCTAATGTGGGATATGCGACTCTGCTTATTCTTCTTGCCGACAGGTTGATGACCTGGCTTTTTTAATGAAGTCCAATCGACAATAGATTTGCAGTTTTCATCAGCTTTGTTTAGATCCTTATTAACTTTCCTGGAAGAAAAACCATCAGCCCTCTCAAAAAGTAAGTTATTCACTGCTTCAGCATTGAGAGAAGCTAGCCTACGTTTTCGGGGTTCTGGAAAATCCATTATACAACCTGCCCCAGTAGAAACCCCTGGGAAAAGCTTTCCTTTTGAACTCAAACTTCGTGGTTTTGAGGGAAGCCCAGTATGAACTTTTAGAGTTCCAAATTCATCCACCCAGCAAGAAATGCTGGGTGATGTCCCACCCTGACTCTCTACAATACAGGACCCAGTCACATCTTCCAGCCTAGTGAGAACAACAGCACAGGTCTTCTCGTTCATTTTTGGTGACCGTTTTCCATGCAAATGGTATGATTTTCGTATATCCTGATTTATTTTTCCTCCATTTTTAACCCGTCCATGGAAAGTTAATTTCTTGAAAAGACTCTGCCCTATGTAACCTGCCTGGGTACTTTCCATCTTAAAGCTTGTCGTGTGTCACACTTTGGTCTACAGGAACACAGCAATTTTTTTCTTCAGCAGTAAAGGAAATGCTCCTCTTCAGACATGGTGATTATGTTGTGTACCTATGGAGATAAGTAAATATAGATAAGTAAAGTGAGCTGTAAACAGCGAATACACACACAAAAAAAAAAAAAAAAAGTCTCAAAAAATAAGAATTTACTTACCGATAATTCTATTTCTCGGAGTCCGTAGTGGATGCTGGGGTTCCTGAAAGGACCATGGGGAATAGCGGCTCCGCAGGAGACAGGGCACAAAAAGTAAAGCTTTAGGATCAGGTGGTGTGCACTGGCTCCTCCCCCTATGACCCTCCTCCAAGCCAGTTAGGTACTGTGCCCGGACGAGCGTACACAATAAGGGAGGAATTTTGAATCCCGGGTAAGACTCATACCAGCCACACCAATCACACCGTACAACTTGTGATCTAAACCCAGTTAACAGTATGATAACAGCGGAGCCTCTGAAAAGATGGCTCACAACAATAATAACCCGATTTTTGTAACTATGTACAAGTATTGCAGATAATCCGCACTTGGGATGGGCGCCCAGCATCCACTACGGACTCCGAGAAATAGAATTATCGGTAAGTAAATTCTTATTTTCTCTATCGTCCTAGTGGATGCTGGGGTTCCTGAAAGGACCATGGGGATTATACCAAAGCTCCCAAACGGGCGGGAGAGTGCGGATGACTCTGCAGCACCGAATGAGAGAACTCCAGGTCCTCTTTTGCCAGGATATCAAATTTGTAGAATTTTACAAACGTGTTCTCCCCTGACCACGTAGCTGCTCGGCAGAGTTGTAATGCCGAGACCTCTCGGGCAGCCGCCCAAGATGAGCCCACCGTCCTTGCGGAATGGGCCTTAACCGATTTAGACTGTGGCAGGCCTGCCTCAGAATGTGCAAGTTGAATTGTGTTACAAATCCAACGAGCAATCGACTGCTTAGAAGCAGGCGCACCCAACTTGTTGGGTGCATACAGTATAAACAGCGAGTCAGATTTTCTGACTCCAGCTGTCCTGGAATATATTTTCAGGGCCCTGACAACTTCTAGCAACTTGGAGTCCTCCAAGTCCCTAGTAGGTGCAAGGCACCACAATAAGCTGGTTCAGGTGAAACACTGACACCACCTTAGGGAGAGAACTGGGGACGAGTCCGCAGCTCTGCCCTGTCCGAATGGACAAACAGATATGGGCTTTTTTGAGAAAAAACCACCAATTTGACACTCGCCTGGTCCAGGCCAGGGCCAAGAGCATGGTCACTTTTTATGTGAGATGCTGCAAATCCACATATTTGACTGGTTTTAAACCAATGTGATTTGAGAAATCCCAGAACTACGTTGAGATCCCACAGTGCCACTGGAGGCACAAAAAAGGGGTTTGTATATGCAATACTCCCTTGACAAACTTCTGGACTTCAGGAACTGAAGCCAATTCTTTCTGGAAGAAAATTTACAGGGCCGAATTTGAACCTTAATGGACCCCAATTTGAGGCCCATAGACACTCCTGTTTGCAGGAAATGCAGGAAACGACCGAGTTGAAATTTCTTTGTGGGGCCTTCCTGGCCTCACACCACGCAACAAATTTTCGCCACACGTGGTGATAATGTTGTGCGGTCACCTCCTTTCTGGCTTTGACCAGGGTAGGAATGACCTCTTCCGGAATGCCTTTTTTCCCTTAGGATCCGGCTTTCCATCGCCATGCCGACAAACGCAGCTGCGGTAAGTCTTGGAACAGACATGGTACTTGCTGAAGCAAGTCCCTTCTTAGCGGCAGAGGCCATAAGACCTCTGTAAGCATCTCTTGAAGTTCCGGGTACCAAGTCCTTCTTGGCCAATCCGGAGCCATGAGTATAGTTCTTACTCCTCTACGTCTTATAATTCTCAGCACCTTAGGTATGAGAAGCAGAGGAGGGAACACATACACCGACTGGTACACCCACGGTGTTACCAGAACGTCCACATCTATTGCCTGAGGGTCCCTTGACCTGGCGCAATACCTGTCCCGTTTTTTGTTCAGACGGGACGCCATCATGTCCACCTTTGGTATTTCCCAACGGTTTACAATCATGTGGAAAAAACTTCTCAATGAAGTTTCCACTCTCCCGGGTGGAGGTCGTGCTGAGGAAGTCTGCTTCCCAGTTTCCATTACCGGGATGAAAAACTGCTGACAGTGTTATCACATGATTTTCCGCCCAGCGAAAAGTCCTTGCAGTTTCTGCCATTGCCCTCCTGCTTCTTGTGTCGCCCTGTCTGTTTACGTGGGCGACTGCCGTGATGTTTTTCCCACTGGATCAATACCGGCTGACCTTGAAGCAGAGGTCTTGCTAAGCTTAGAGCATTATAAATTTACCCTTAGCTCCAGTATATTTATGTGGAGAAAAGTCTCCATACTTGATCACACTCCCTGGAAATTTTTCCCTTGTGTGACTGCTCCCCAGCCTCTCAGGCTGGGCTCCGAGGTTACCAGCATCCAATCCTGAATGCCGAATCTGCGGCCCTCTAGAAGATGAGCACTCTATAACCACCACAGGAGAGACACCCTTGTCCTTGGATATTGGGTTATCCGCTGATGCATCTGAAGATGCGATCCGGACCATTTGTCCAGCAGATCCCACTGAAAAGTTCTTACGTGAAATCTGCCGAATGGAATTGCTTCGTAGGAAGCCACCATTTTTACCAGGACCCTTGTGCAATGATGCACTGTTTTTAGGAGGTTCCTGACTTGCTCGGATAACTCCCTGGCTTTCTCTTCCGGGAGAAACACCTTTTTCTGGACTGTGTCCAGAATCATCCCTAGGCACAGCAGACGTGTCGTCGGGATCAGCTGCGATTTTGGAATATTTAGAATCCACCCGTGCTGATTGTAGCAGTATCCGAGATAGTGCTACTCCGACCTCCAACTGTTCCCTGGACTATGCCCCTATCAGGAGATCGTCCAAGTAAGGGATAATTAAGACGCCTTTTCTTCGAAGAAGAATCATCAATTCGGCCATTACCTTGGTAAAGACCCCGGGGTGCCGTGGACAATCCAAACGGCAGCGTCTGAAACTGATAGTGACAGTTCTGCACCACGAACCTGAGGTACCCTTAGTGAGAAGGGCAAATTTGGGACATAGAGGTAAGCATCCCTGATGTCCCGGGACACTATATAGTCCCCTTCTTCCTGGTTCGTTATCACTGCTCTGAGTGACTTCATCTTAATTTGAACCTTTGTAAGTGTTCAAAAAAAAATTTTTTAGAATAAGTCTCACCTAGCCTTCTGGCTTCAGTACCACAATATAGTGTGGAATAATACCCCTTTTCTGTAGTAGGAGGGGTAATTTAATTGTCACCTGCTGGGAACACAGCTTGTGAATTTTTTCCCATACTACCTCCTTGTCGGAGGGAGACTTGGTAAAGCAGACTTCAGGAGCCTGTGAAGGGGAAACGTCTCGACATTCCCATCTGTACCCCCGGGATACTACTTGTAGGATCCAGGGGTCCTGTACGGTCTCAGCGCCCTGCTGAGAACTTGTCAGACGCGGTGGAACGCTTCTGTTCCTGGGAATAGGCTGCCTGTTGCAGTCTTCTTCCCTTTCCTCTATCCCTGGGCAGATATGATCTTATAGGGACGAGAGGACTGAGGCTGAAAAGACGGTGTCTTTTTCTGCAGAGATGTGACTTAGGGTAAAAAACGGTGGATTTTCCAGCAGTTGCCGTGACCACCAGGTCCGATGGACCGACCCCAAACAAGTCCTCTTCCTTTATACGGCCATACTGTGCCGTTTGGAATCTGCATCACCTGACCACTGTCGTGTCCATAACATCTTCTGGCAGTTATGGACATCGCGTTTATTCATGATGCCAGAGTGCAAATATCCCTCTGTGCATCTCGCATATATAGAAATGCTCTATAGTCAATAAAATACTGTCCCTGTCAAGGGTATCAATATTTTTAGTCAGGGAATCCGACCAAGCCACCCTAGCTCTGCACATCCAGGCTGAGGCGATCGCTGGCCGCAGTATAACACCAGTATGTGTGTATATACTTTTTATTATATTTTCCAGCCTTGTCAGCTGGTCCTTGAGGACGGCCCTATCTATAGACGGTACCGCCACTTGTTTTGATAAGCGTGTGAGCGCCTTATCCACCTTAAGGGGTGTTTCCCAACGCGCCCTAACTTCTGGCGGGAAAGGGTATACCGCCCATAATTTTCTATCGGGGGGAACCCACGCATCATCACACACTTTATTTAATTTATCTGATTCAGGAAAAACTATGGTAGTTTTTTCACATCCCACATAATACCCTCTTTTGTGGTACTTGTAGTATCAGAAATACGTAACACCTCCTTCATTGCCTTTAACGTGTGGCCCTAATAAGGAATACGTTTGTTTATTCACCGTCGACACTGGATTCAGTGTCCCTGTCTGTGTCGACCGACTAAAGTAAACGGGCGTTTTAAAACCCTTGACGGTGTTTTTGAGACGTCTGGACCGTACTAATTGTTTGTCGGCCGTCTCATGTCGTCAACCGACCTTGCAGCGTGTTGACATTATCACGTAATTTCCTAAATAAGCCATCCATTCCGGTGTCGACTCCCTAGAGAGTGACATCACCATTACAGGCAATTGCTCCGCCTCCTCACCAACATCGTCCTCCTACCTGTCGACACACACGTACCGACACACAGCACACACACAGGGAATGCTCTGATAGAGGACAGGACCCACTAGCCCTTTGGAGAGACAGAGGGAGAGTTTGCCAGCACACACCAAAAACGCTATAATTATATAGGGACAACCTTATATAAGTGTTTTCCCTTATAGCATCTTAATATATATATATAAGCATATCGCCAAATTAGTGCCCCCCCTCTCTGCTTTAACCCTGTTTCTGTAGTGCAGTGCAGGGGAGAGCCTGGGAGCCTTCCCTCCAGCCTTTCTGTGAGGGAAAATGGCGCTGTGTGCTGAGGAGATAGGCCCCGCCCCTTTTTCGGCGGCCTCGTCTCCCGCTCTTAACGGATTCTGGCAGGGGTTAAATATCTCCATATAGCCTCCGGAGGCTATATGTGAGGTATTTTTAGCCAAATAGGTATTCATTTTGCCTCCCAGGGCGCCCCCCTCCCAGCGCCCTGCACCCTCAGTGACTGCCGTGTGAAGTGTGCTGAGAGGAAAATGGCGCACAGCTGCAGTGCTGTGCGCTACCTTTAGAAGACTGAGGAGTCTTCTGCCGCCGATTCTGGACCTCTTCTTACTTCAGCATCTGCAAGGGGGCCGGCGGCAAGGCTCCGGTGACCATCCAGGCTGTACCTGTGATCGTCCCTCTGGAGCTGATGTCCAGTAGCCAAGAAGCCAATCCATCCTGCACGCAGGTGAGTTCACTTCTTCTCCCCTAAGTCCCTCGTTGCAGTGATCCTGTTGCCAGCAGGACTCACTGTAAAATAAAAAACCTAAGCTAAACTTTCCTAAGCAGCTCTTTAGGAGAGCCACCTAGATTGCACCCTTCTCGGCCGGGCACAAAATCTAACTGGCTTGGAGGAGGGTCATAGGGGGAGGAGCCAGTGCACACCACCTGATCCTAAAGCTTTACTTTTTGTGCCCTGTCTCCTGCGGAGCCGCTATTCCCCATGGTCCTTTCAGGAACCCCAGCATCCACTAGGACGATAGAGAAATATTGGTAACCCATTGTGTATACAGGTGCACACACAAGGTGAGATATTGTCTATGCTAGATTTTGACTATGTGATTTCCATTGAACTACCCCAGAGCCCAGAAGCACCGATATTGTCTATAGTATACACACGGAGAGATATTGGCTGTGAGATTTTGACTATACTATACTTTGTACTTGATAGTAAAAATTGCCTCTATTTTTCTTGCAATACCGATCCCGCGGAACCTCGCATCGGTATCGCAAGCTGTTTACACACAGATTTGCAATAACTTTTTAGTCAAAATCGTAAGGTTACATCATACCGTGTGTATGCACCTTAAGTTCATATTGTTTATTTTGCAGTTCAGAATGGTGAACTTTACATACACAACATGTCAATTAAGTATATTAGTTTGCTGGGTGTAGAAAACCATCCAGTTTGGGTATAAGTATGCTATGCCGGTGGGCGGACTCCCGACGACCAGCAAACCGGCGCCAGAATCCCAACCACCGGCATAAAGACAGCTGGGCGAGTGCAAATGAGCCCCTTGTGGACTCGCTGCGGGCACGGTGGCGCGCTACGATATCTGTTCTCCCTCCAGGTGGGTCGTGGACCCCCAAGAGGGAGAAGAACTGTCGGTATGCCGGCGGTCGGGATTCTGGCACCGGTATGCTGGTCGTCGGGAGCACGGCCGCCGGCAAAGTGAAGACCACCCAGTTTGTTTGTATACATTTTTGCATTAAAGTTAGAGCATTTTGTGTTCCATAAAGAACAAAGTCGAGGATATAAAACCAAAATGTACTGCAAGGCAAAATAATACAACTTAACATGATCTACATGTTAAAGGCAACCTCTATGCCACTAAAAGACAAAAATACTTATGGTTCAACATTTATATGGCACAAAAGAAACACTAGATATAGAGTGGTGTAAGATGTTTCTCTGATGATTCCAATGCAGTGATAACCAGAAAGGGGGGGGAATCACCTTTTTAAAGCAACACATAACCAGTATAAATTACTACTGTAGGAAAAATGCAAGACAATAATGGCATTTTAATTAAGTGTTGCACATTGCACATTAGGAATTTAAGTAATAATGCTAAACACTAGCAAAGCTTTGCTACACTGAGGTTGGTCTCCTGTCTGCATGGCACGTCTGGTAGTGGCAGAAGGGACTAATCTGACAATGCTGTGTGATGCCGTACGTGGGCTGACATAGCTGCTAGCTTTGGTGCTGAAATTAGCAGCTAGCAATGTTGCAGTTCTGTGATTCCACCAGTCCTATCTCCTACTCTTTTCTGTAGTGTGAATTCCCTTGAAAGTTAGCATGATTCATACAGTGTTCACACTGACAATTGGCGGGTTGCACCCGGGACTCGTGCACGAGACCTTCCCAGGTGCAACCCGCTTGAGACCCCGTTCAGACTGGCGGCCCCGACGCGGCATATTGCCGTGTCAATGACGTCACCGGGTCACATGCGGGAGCGGCGCTTGGAGATCAGATGATCTACAAGCACCGCCTGCTCCAATAGTTTGGAAGGGTCCCGGATCGCATCGACCTGGGAACACTTAACCCCGTTCACATTGCCATCAAACTGCGCCTGACCCGGTATTCACCCGGAAATAACCCTTCTTTATTCCCGGGTTGAAATACCGGGTCAGGCGACCCGGGAATTTGTCAGGACCCCCGTTCACACTGCCCATAAACTCGGATTACTGCGCATTCACGTGCAATAACCCGGATTTTTCATGGCAGTGTGAACGAGGTATTATCAGAGAATAACAGGGTATTCTGAACACACCCTGCTGAGCCTGTTATCCCAACCTGTCTCCAGTCACAAAACCATGGCCCTATGTCACTATGTCTATCACATTGTGCCCAACTACTGTATTCCCACAGGACAATACTTTTAAATGGCTAATATGCGAACAAAACAAATGGACTGTGCTGCTAATGATCAGGATCAGCTAATATACAATAGTAACATGTTTAACAAGTAAATATATCTAAATGTAAAAAGTGGAAAAGGAGGGGAAAAAATATATAAAGAAAATAATATCTTACACATACTATACACACATACTGTATCACTGTAAACATCATCTATACGAACGGTGAGTTGTGAACTTATTTCAGAGTCCAGTGAATCTCTCTCCACTGAAGAGGATTACACGCATTAGAACAATGGCTGAAAGAACATTACCCCACATATAAAAGCTTTTCGGATGCTAAAAGCTTAATTATATACACACACACTATATTTTATATATACATATACATACATACGAGACCGTGATAAACTCCTATTACAAAGAGAGTTTATATGGATTTTTTGACTAAATACAGTTCAGCCGCATGGTGTGAATTAATATTTATCCTTTAACAGATTTTTTTGTGAATGTTGTTGTTATACAAATATTGAAAATGTATTCCATTGTTGGGATGATTTGTTATTGGACATGATGCTTGATAGATTTTCTCTAAAATATGTTTTTTTCTGACAGGTCATGTGATCTTGTAACGGTTTGTAGTGGTTGTCTTGGTGATGGGGGTCACTTCCTGCTTACCGGGCTGGTAGTCATAGCAGCGGCTGCTGCGAATGACGTCAGCGGAAACCAGAAGACAGCGTGGCTTGACACGCGGTGCACTGGTGAAGTTAGATGATGTATATAAGGTAAATTTTTTTTATATATCTGCATTCCTGAGGATGATTTTCAAGCAAAATCAAAACGTAGAAGCAACATTGACTTCCGTATTTTATTACCTGTGAGTGCCCCCGAACGTGCTGAGATGCATACTATAATTATATATATATATATATATATATATATATATATATATATATATATATATATATATATATATATATATATATATATATATATATATATATATATATATATATATATATATATATACACACACACACATACACAATGAAAATGATGTGCGGCACTCAGGTTTGCAGGAAGAAAACCACCACTAGCAGGGCTCCTTCAACGTTTCAATTTTACTCAGAAAATTGTCATCAGGAAGTATACAAAAAGTAAAAAGGTGCTTACCTTATATCCCCCACCAATGTGATTGTGTGGTGCCCGTTCGGCGGGACCCGTCCGGCTGATGCGGCGCAAAATGATGACGCCATCGCGTATTGCGCGGTGCACGTCAGTGAAAGCCCGTCACCATAGTAACCCGGTGTAGCGTTCCTGAATGTAGATAAACAGTGTGTTGACATATATAGGAGGACCTAGGCGATGCAATAATATATTAGCTTATAGGTAGAACGGAGATCGCAATAACATAAAATAGATAAGATCTCACCCATGCTCAGGGATGGGTGAAGCAGTGTCCACTATTAGAGATGTTTCAACAATATGCACAGTATTATATGGACTATAAATAGAGAAATAAACAAATTGCAGTGGCACCTCAGCTATAAAGTCATACGGTGTCTAGGCTCCTGAAATGATTGCTGTACACCTATAGGACATTGGAACCTGACCCACAATGCATAACTGGGGGATAATTAGGGACATGATGGATGTTGTTAATAAAAACATGCTAATGGTAATGCATCATTAAGTCCACGCGGTGTGATTACATCCAGTTTCTTTATCCATCGTGATTCACACCTCAAAAAGGGCCTTATGTCTATCTCCACCTCTGATCCTAGCTGGTATATGCGATATCGTAAGCACGCCAAGGAGTGCTTGAGGGTTGCAAAGTGGCGTGCCACTGGTTGTCCGCTGGTGGCTTTATTCAGGGCCATCCTGATGGCCTATCTGTGTGCTGTCATTCTTTACTTGAATTTTCTTATGGTTTTACCGATGTAGCTGAGACTACATGGACATATAATCTGATAAATCACATGGGTTGATTCACATGTTAGATGATGTTGAATGCGTATTTTGTAACCCAAATGTGGGTGACAGAAGGTGTCTCCTGGAATTAGATGTTGACATGTCGTACACGTGCACCGGAAGCACCCTAATTTACGTGTTGATAAGAGGTTTATAGTCACAGATTTTGTTTTGGTGTAGATATCTGTTTTGGCCAGCATGTCCCTGAGATTTCTGGATCGCTGGTAGCAGGGCATAATGTCAGTTTCCTGTAGGTTAAGTTTATGGTCTGTTTGGATAAGATGCCAATGTTTTTTGGTGGTTTTGTTAATTTCCTGTGAGGCAATATTGAAGACACTTTTCCATGGTAGTTTAGGTCTCGATTCATTTTTAATTTTCTTCTGTAGTAATGAGCCTCTGTCCATTGATAGTACTTTAGGCTTGGTAATAAGGAGTGATTTTGGATCATATCCTCGCAGTATGAACCGACTGATAAGATCATCCATTTGGGTTGCTGCCACTGCTGTATCTGAGTTGATCCTCCGTATTCTGATCATTTGTGAATATGGTATACCTTGTTTTAACCCTCTAGGGCACAGGTTCTCAAACTCGGTCCTCAGGACCCCACACAGTGCATGTTTTGCAGGTCTCCTCACAGAATCACAAGTGAAATACTTAGCTCCACCTGTGGACCTTTTAAAATGTGTCAGTGAGTAATTAATACACCTGTGCACTTGCTGGGTTACCTGCAAAACATGCACTGTGTGGGGTCCTGAGGACCGAGTTTGAGAACCCCTGCTCTAGGGTGACAGCTTGAATTATGAAGAAATGTATTCCTGTCCGTCGGTTTTGAAAAGACTGCAGTGTTGATACATGAATTTGTAATAGAGATCCTGACATCAAGGAAATCTATGGTATTAAGATCCATTTTGTACACCAATTTGACAGGACCACACATTATGTGTATCCAGAATTTCTTGTAATACATATTGCGGTCCCCTCCAGAAGATCGAAATATCATCTATGAATGGTGTTCCTGACTATTGCTGCCGTTACATCCAGTAGGGCAACCAGACTCTCGCTGCGTCACACAAGCAAGTCTGCTATCAGGGTATCAGGCTGCTTATAGAAACTAAGAGAATTAATCTACTGTATGATAGCAGAGTTGTGCTAGTAACTTATCCTAACTGCTCACAGCGCTGATTAGTTCTAAGCCAACAGATACCTAGTAATGCAACGGTGGCAAAACTCGGGGATCCGGACTGAAAGTCGACAGTAACTAGGTCGACAATGTCTAGGTCGACCACTATTGGTCGACAGTAACTAGGTCGACAGGGCCTTTAGGTCGACATGTTCTAGGTCGACAGGTCAAAAGGTCGACATGAGTTTTTCACAATTTTTTTCTTTTTTTGAACCTTTTCATACTCAACGATCCACGTGGACTACGATTGGAACTGTAATCTGTGCCGAGCGAAGCGAAGGCACCATGCCCGAAGCATGGCGAGCGAAGCGAGCCATGCGAGGGGACGCGGTGCACTAATTGGGGTTCCCGGTCACTCTACGAAGAAAACGACACCAAAATAACATTAAAAACTCATGTCGACCTTTTGACCTGTCGACCTAGAACATGTCGACCTAGACACCCTGTCGACCTAGTTACTGTCGACCAATAGTGGTCGACCTAGTTACTGTCGACTTTCAATACCACACCCCAAAACTCGGTCCTTAAAGATTATTATTATCCTTTATTTATAGGGCACCACAACGAATCTGCAGCACCCAGTTACAGAGTACATAAACAAATAAGAAAAATAAGAAAAAACAGTGACTTATCGTTCAAGACAATATAGGACAGGGTATATAAACATAGCAGCATCAGCAGACGATACTAAAATAGGTATTAGAGTGGCAGAAAACCAAGGGATTTGGTGCCGTTGAAGGGTGTATAGAGTAGAAGATGGTTTAAGTAAGAGAAGTAAAGGCAAATGAGGGAATAGAGCCCAGCTCGCAAGAACTTACATTCTAAGGTGGGTGGGGGTGGATTCCAAATAGTTCATGTTTTCAAGCTTACCAGTATAGCTACTAAAATGTGCCAGTTAGTAATGAGTGACCTGTGTACCAGTCAGATGATTTGAAAAACCATGACATGTTAGCGGTCCCCGACTACAGAGTTTGGCCACCTCTGATAGGGATAGACTAGTAACAAACCACAGCAGAGGTTTTAACTTGCTGGTTTATTAGAGTAAGTACCTGTAGCCTACAGCCCCTGAACAAACATTAAAAAAAATAAAAAAAAAATAAAACACGAGAAACCATTCAAAAGGTTGGAGGGAAAAAGTAAAATAAATTGGTGCAGTATTGACATCTATTTAGACTTAGAATTAACAGTAATGTACAACATCATATTTGGAATTTTTCACACACCAATATGGGTTTAGGTCTAGTAATCAGGTAAATAATTAGAGAATGTTGATGTGCAGGGTGGTCCATAAGTGTGGAAACGGTTTAAGTAATTTGCAATAGAACATGTGCTTCATTCTCCAGATATCAAGACAATCTCGACATGTTCTGTTTGGGTTAGTGACACTGGGCCTAATTCAGAGTTAATCACAGCAGCAAATTTGTTAGCAGTTGGGCAAAACCATGGCCCTCATTCCGAGTTGTTCGCTCGGTATTTTTCATCGCATCGCAGTGAAAATCCGCCTAGTACGCATGCGCAATGTTCGCACTGCGACTGCGCCAAGTAACTTTACTATGAAGAAAGTAATTTTACTCACGGCTTTTTCTTCGCTCCGGCGATCGTAATGTGATTGACAGGAAATGGGTGTTACTGGGCGGATACACGGCGTTTCAGGGGCGTGTGGCTGAAAACGCTACCGTTTCCGGAAAAAACGCAGGAGTGGCCGGGGAAACGGTGGGAGTGCCTGGGCGAACGCTGGGTGTGTTTGTGACGTCAACCAGGAACGACAAGCACTGAAATGATCGCACAGGCAGAGTAAGTCTGGAGCTACTCTGAAACTGCTAACTCGTTTGTAATCGCAATATTGCGCGTACGTCGGTCGCAATTTTAAGAAGCTAAGATTCACTCCCAGTAGGCGGCGGCTTAGCGTGTGTAACTCTGCTACATTCGCCTTGCGAGCGAACAACTCGGAATGAGGGCCCATGTGCACTGCAGTGGGAGCAGATAGAACATGTGCAGAGAGAGTTAGATTTGGGTGGGGTGTGTTCAAACTGTTATCTAAATTGCAGTGTAAAAAATAATAATTTACTTACCGATAATTCTATTTCTCGGAGTCCGTAGTGGATGCTGGGGTTCCTGAAAGGACCATGGGGAATAGCGGCTCCGCAGGAGACAGGGCACAAAAGTAAAGCTTTCCGATCAGGTGGTGTGCACTGGCTCCTCCCCCTATGACCCTCCTCCAAGCCAGTTAGGTACTGTGCCCGGACGAGCGTACACAATAAGGGAGGAATTTTGAATCCCGGGTAAGACTCATACCAGCCACACCAATCACACCGTACAACTTGTGATCAAAACCAGTTAACAGTATGATAACAGAGGAGCCTCTGAAAGATGGCTTCTTAACAATAACCCGAATTAGTTAACAATAACTATGTACAATTATTGCAGATAATCCGCACTTGGGATGGGCGCCCAGCATCCACTACGGACTCCGAGAAATAGAATTATCGGTAAGTAAATTCTTATTTTCTCTATCGTCCTAGTGGATGCTGGGGTTCCTGAAAGGACCATGGGGATTATACCAAAGCTCCCAAACGGGCGGGAGAGTGCGGATGACTCTGCAGCACCGAATGAGAGAACTCCAGGTCCTCCTTAGCCAGAGTATCAAATTTGTAAAATTTTACAAACGTGTTCTCCCCTGACCACGTAGCTGCTCGGCAAAGTTGTAATGCCGAGACCCCTCGGGCAGCCGCCCAAGATGAGCCCACCTTCCTTGTGGAGTGGGCCTTTACAGATTTAGGCTGTGGCAGGCCTGCCACAGAATGTGCAAGTTGGATTGTGCTACAGATCCAACGAGCAATCGTCTGCTTAGACGCAGGAGCACCCATCTTGTTGGGTGCATACAATATAAACAACGAGTCAGATTTTCTGACTCCAGCTGTCCTTGCAATATATATTTTTAATGCTCTGACAACGTCCAGTAACTTGGAGTCCTCCAAGTCACTTGTAGCCGCAGGCACTACAATAGGCTGGTTCAGATGAAATGCTGACACCACCTTAGGGAGAAAATGCGGACGAGTCCGCAGTTCTGCCCTGTCCGAATGGAAAATCAGATATGGGCTTTTGTAAGATAAAGCTGCCAGTTCTGACACTCTCCTGGCCGAAGCCAGGGCTAGTAACATGGTCACTTTCCATGTGAGATATTTTAAATCCACCTTTTTTAGTGGTTCAAACCAATGAGATTTTAGAAATTCCAAAACCACATTGAGATCCCACGGTGCCACTGGAGGCACCACAGGAGGCTGTATATGCAGCACTCCCTTAACAAAAGTCTGGACTTCAGGAACTGAAGCCAATTCTTTTTGAAAGAAAATCGACAGGGCCGAAATTTGAACCTTAATAGATCCCAATTTGAGACCCATAGACAATCCTGATTGCAGGAAATGTAGGAATCGACCCAGTTGAAATTCCTCCGTCGGAGCACTCCGATCCTCGCACCACGCAACATATCTTCGCCAAATGCGGTGATAGTGTTGCACGGTTACTTCCTTCCTTGCTTTAATCAAAGTAGGAATGACTTCTTCCGGCATGCCTTTTTCCTTTAGGATCCGGCGTTCAACCGCCATGCCGTCAAACGCAGCCGCGGTAAGTCATGAAACAGACAGGGACCCTGCTGAAGCAAGTCCCTCCTTAGAGGTAGAGGCCACGGATCTTCCGTGATCATCTCTTGAAGTTCCGGGTACCAAGTCCTTCTTGGCCAATCCGGAACCACTAGTATCGTTCTTACGCCTCTTTGCCGTATAATTCTCAATACTTTTGGTATGAGAGGCAGAGGAGGAAACACATACACCGACTGGTACACCCAAGGCGTTACCAGCGCGTCCACAGCTATTGCCTGCGGATCTCTTGACCTGGCGCAATACCTGTCCAGTTTTTTGTTGAGGCGAGACGCCATCATGTCCACCATTGGTCTTTCCCAACGGGTTACCAGCATGTGGAAGACTTCCGGATGAAGTCCCCACTCTCCCGGGTGAAGGTCGTGTCTGCTGAGGAAGTCTGCTTCCCAGTTGTCCACTCCCGGGATGAACACTGCTGACAGTGCTATCACATGATTCTCTGCCCAGCGAAGAATCCTTGCAGCTTCTGCCATTGCACTCCTGCTTCTTGTGCCGCCCTGTCTGTTCACATGGGCGACTGCCGTGATGTTGTCCGACTGGATCAACACCGGTTTTCCTTGAAGCAGAGGTTCTGCCTGGCTTAGAGCATTGTAGATTGCTCTTAGTTCCAGAATGTTTATGTGAAGAGACGTTTCCAGGCTCGTCCACACTCCCTGGAAGTTTCTTCCTTGTGTGACTGCTCCCCAGCCTCTCAGGCTGGCGTCCGTGGTCACCAGGATCCAATCCTGTATGCCGAATCTGCGGCCCTCCAATAGATGAGCACTCTGCAACCACCACAGAAGAGATACCCTTGTCCTTGGAGACAGGGTTATCCGCTGGTGCATCTGAAGATGCGACCCTGACCATTTGTCTAACAGATCCCTCTGGAAAATTCGTGCATGGAATCTGCCGAATGGAATTGCTTCGTAAGAAGCCACCATTTTTCCCAGGACTCTTGTGCATTGATGTACAGACACCTTTCCTGGTTTTAGGAGGTTCCTGACAAGCTCGGACAACTCCTTGGCTTTTTCCTCCGGGAGAAAAACCTTTTTCTGAACAGTGTCCAGAATCATCCCTAGGAACAGCAGACGAGTTGTCGGCATTAACTGGGATTTTGGAATATTCAGAATCCAGCCGTGCTGTTTTAGCACTTCTTGAGACAGTGCTAATCCCCTCTCTAGCTGTTCTCTGGACCTTGCCCTTATTAGGAGATCGTCCAAGTATGGGATAATTAATACGCCTTTTCTTCGAAGAAGAATCATCATCTCGGCCATTACCTTTGTAAAGACCCGAGGTGCCGTGGACAATCCGAACGGCAGCGTCTGAAACTGATAGTGACAGTTTTGTACAACGAACCTGAGGTACCCCTGGTGTGAGGGGTAAATTGGAACGTGGAGGTACGCATCCTTGATGTCCAAGGACACCATAAAGTCCCCTTCTTCCAGGTTCGCTATCACTGCTCTGAGTGACTCCATTTTGAACTTGAACTTCTTTATGTACAGGTTCAAGGACTTCAGATTTAGAATAGGTCTTACCGAGCCGTCCGGCTTCGGTACCACAATTAGAGTGGAATAATACCCCTTTCCCTGTTGTAGAAGAGGTACCTTGACTATCACCTGCTGA